>NC_044193.1:3104177-3284177 GCF_900880675.1 Sparus aurata
ATATCCTGTGAGCATCCATGTTTCTGCCCTAATGTCCTGGGAATGTTTAAGACTTCCCGGCTTTGCACTGAAGAGGAGAAAAGGTGTCAGAGAGGAGACGAAGAGGGGAAGACAACGAGAGGAGTGGTCCAGATAGTGAGGGAAGAAAAAGCAGACGTGAAGCCGAGGAGGAGACGGTGGAGGAGACAGATAAGAGATAAGAGAGACGACTCCCGCCGTGGAAAGACCGAGCGAGGCGTCTTCTCAGAGAAAACTTATCGAGGCGGGAGGGAGGGGAGGAAGAGAGCGAGCCTGAGAGGGATCACTCCTTCATGGCTCCTGTTGTTTAAGTGGATATTGAATATTTTGCATGTTTATTAGAAGTTCAGTAGATTTTCTTGCGGTGAGATCACAGATTATAGCACCTGGGCTTTAAAACAAGATTCAGTCGAAGGACCCATTTCCAATCTTTATCACCGTCCCATGATTTAAATTCGGTGACTAACAACCATAAAATCACTGTTGTTTAATTTGTTGATTGTTTTCACCATTAATCGATTAGTTTCGTTGGTCTATCAAATGTCAGAAACTGCTGGAAATAAAGCAAAAACAACATAAATGATGTCCTCAAATGTCTTGTATCATTTCTAAGATATTCCGTTTTTTATTGTCATAGAGGCGTCAAAGAAACCAGGAAATATTTACATTTACGAAGCTGGAATCAGAGAAATGTGCGTGTTTTTGTCTTTAAAAAATGACTCAAACAGACGAATGTTGCAGCTCTACATCCTTGAGAAATTAAATGCATATCAACCTTATATTTCAAGATCAGACGACGCAGTTTGACGAGACAACTGTGGACGAAAAACCTGAATTATAAAACATCTGAGATAAACTGTTTTAACATCTAGAGACGAGTTACGAGCGCTTACAGGAACAACGCTGAATAAACCTAAATTAGCTGCCTCAAATGTGGCAGACACAGCCTGAGCAGATAAAAAAGAGAAGGAGAGAAAGGTGATGAAGGAGAGATTAGTCGCAGAGTAAAGAGGAGGGGTGGGAGGTGAAACAGATAGAAGAGGCCCGGAGGAACAGTTTATCCTCCTGGTGCTTCTGCGGATTGATGCCTTGTTCCACAACTCTGTCTGACAGTTCAACATCCCCCCAGGATGTGGAAACTCCTGCACAGAGTGTGTGTGTGTGTGTGTGTGTGTGTTTTTCTATCTTTGTGTGTTTCAGACCTTGAGAGTGAAGACATTTTTGAAAAGTGAGGACATTTTGTCCGGTCCTCGCCTCAGAGTCAAATTCCTCGTGTGCCCAAACATACGAGCTAAAAGCTGATCCTGATTCTTCAAAGAGATGTTTGACGGTTCGTCCAGGGTTTATTCTTTATAACTGTTAAGAATAGCAACATCTGAAGACAGCGATGTCGTTTAAACGAGGGGATTATGGTGCAGGTTTTCAGACCGTCACTCCTGATGACCTTCGTACTATAGTCGTGTTTCACAAAGTTACAAATAAATCCTCGCCTCCCTAATCTGACGTCTGGTGAAGCACGCTGGCAACTTTTGCTTTAGGTTCAACGCACGGTGTGTGATTTCTGCCGCTCTCCATCAAAACAGAACAATATATGTAAGTAGTGATGCATCATGGGAGCTGCTGATGAGTGTTTACAAGACGAGGTAACGAGATAGAGTTTTATTCAGGTTGTGTTTAGTGACGTTAGCCGACATCCTCTCCCTGACGGATCAGCTGATGTTTGAGCAGAAGTCGTTAAAAGAAACGTGTCGTTAGCTCAAATACGTGTGTTTGTAATAACGAGTACTTTGCTGGTTCAGGACTGAAGGATTGTGGGTCTAAAGGAGGCTGAGAAACAGGATTTAGACATTCCAGGACGAATTACCCCTCATCATGTCCTCGACCATCATCATCCTCTCTCTCTCTGACGAGGCTTCACCTCCCTAATCATAAGAACTGTCCACTAACATTTGCAGACTTTTATTCAGACTTCAACTCTTTTTACTTCTTCACAAAACAGTTTTGGAAAACAGCAGCTGACCTGTTGAACCGGCGAATCACTCAACACTCGGTGAAAGCTCGATGAGCTGTGTTTGAGATGTCTCGCGACGATGCAGCACCTCCGGAAAAAAACGTTGGAGAGATTCATCATTAAAAGTGCAGAAGCAACACGTTAATGAAAAGTGACACGCTTGCTTCCGATTTGAGCGTTTGGGATTTTTAAGAATCTGTCAGAGTGATAAGATAACACTGCAGCTCACCGACTCCCTCACAGATGAAACTCAGCTGACATGATGCAGCCTGACAGACTGAAGACCATTCAGAACTTTAATATCACCTGGGAAAATGTAAGAAGGGGAGAGAGGAATCAGCACATTGATAAAACAGCCCAGAGAGGGAGGACAGGAGGAGACGGAGGGGAGGTTTCCTCTCCTGTGACCTCGACTCTCTCCACGTTCCCAAAGCGCTTCTCCTCCTTTCATGTCTTCCCTCGCTCTCTTATTATAACAGACAGCTGAGGCAAATCCCATAATTAGTGAGGAGCAGGAGGACAGAGGAGGAGGAGAGATAAGGGAGATAGGACGCTCAGCTTGTCCTAATGAGGAGAGCGATGGAGGAGGAGAGAGGGGGAGTGTCAGGAGGTTTAGGACTCACGCTGCCCTCTTCCTCAGAGAGGTCAGAGGTCAGGGAGCTGATGGGGGTCAGTGTCTGGTTCAAGGTCAACACAGATCCTGAGACCTCTGGATGAACAGACCTGCTTCCACATGTTGACATGTCCCTGCAGCAGACACACAGGTGTAGCTGCTTACATTAATTGCTCTGGAAGTGGATAAACTAAATGGAATGCAGCCATTGTTGCTGCTATTGATTGCACCTGCGCTTTCCCTCCTGTGACTGTTGCAAAGTCACCACCCTCCTCTTCCTTTATGTCAAGAAACAAACAACAACAAGGTTTTAAAGGTTGACTTACCAAGAAGATTAGACGGCTAAATTTAAGTTGTATGAGCTTAAAAGTTTAAATTATTAGTCTACCTTACCTCCATGTTTGTCTGTATGTTTCCATGCACACTTATGTCGAGCTGTCGACTGTGAAGCAGAGACTGTGGTGCCGAAGCCAGTTCAGGTCTGTAAATCGACTTCCTACCACACTATCTGGGTGCGACTTTGAGAAATTAGTTTTAGCACGATTTCAGCCGGACCAACATGTTTACATGGTTGGATTTTTTCCAACTTCGGCAGCAGAATCCTGCTTGTTTTCACGGATAATTGCACCAGAAATTAGTTATAGAAAATGTGTTTATGTTTGCTAACAGTAGAATTATCTCATCTTCACTTTAATGTTTTGTTATGTAAAATAAAAAAGACTCTAGTGGACGACACAGCGATGCAGCTACACAGACATCAGTAAGACATCTTCCTCCGTGCACACGGTGTCCATCACACAGACGGGCTGCCAGACAGAAATGTTCTGTACCATGTCAGATATTCCCAGTATGTGTCACACTGTAAGGCTGCATGTTAATGGTGACTGGGAGTGCTGAGGCTCCCCAGCTGTCGGCTGCAGCTGAACCCGTCCCAGTTGCTCCGGCTCTTAATAAACACTCAGTGCAAAACGTCCGTCTGCGTCCCGTCTGCTTTGATGGTGCGACGATCCTGCTGCTGTTCACAAGGTCGCCAGTTCAGTCCTCGCCAGCAGCTGATGGAGAATCATTAACGTGTCCAAAACCCAAAGACTGATTGATACGTGACGAGGGGCAAGTGTAGAGCTCAGAGAAACACACACACACACACACACACACACACACACACACACACACTCCCTCTCTTTCAGCAGGTCGCCACAGTTTCTCTCAGTGTGTGATGAGGTTTTAAATGTGCGCTTTGCCTCGCGGAGCGCGTCGCTCAGTCACAGTCTCTGAACTCTGACTAAGCTTCATTAACAGACTGTTAACTGCTGGCTGAGCTGGACACACACACACATTTCTGTAAACACACACTTTTTCTCTGTTTCTTTTGAGGAGAACGTAGTTTATTATCTGAAGGATCAACGGGAGATTTACAGTCACGCTTCTGATCTCAGCGGCTCGGTTCTACATCTTCTGCCGGACGGCCTTAAAATCACTGCACCTCGTTTCACAATCAGACTCAACTACCAGTTCAGATCACACACACCTTACCCTCCACTGACTGTGAGTCAGACAGGTCAACCCCCACAACACACACACACACACACACACACACACACACACACACACACAACGTTAGCACGCACCTCCCTTCCACTCCCATTCACCGTTTTATGACTTAACTATGGGAAAACACTCCCTTCTGTTTGCTGTCCTCCCCTCCTGCTCTCCCAATCGACTCTTCTTCGTCCATCCCCCCCACCTCCTCCTCCTCCTCCTCCTCCTCCTCCACTCCTCTGTTTGCACGAGGAGGAAGACATTCCTGCAGCTACACGACTGTAAGACCTGAATCAGAGCGATACAAAGCCACAGCGATGGCGCCGCCACACAAAAACATGGCAGGATAATCCGAGAATAAAGGCCGACTGGGAGGCAAAACTGAAGAAGATCTAAGATACCCTGGAGCTGACTTGTTGATCACAACTCCAACGTCAAGATAAAGAAGAAACATATTCGTGTTTGTCATGTAGCGCTCCGTCAAACGTACATTTTAAACATGTATTGTGTTTTTTTATCATGATAACGCACGTTAATTAACACCAACATGATGTAAATGTGCCAGATTTAGTTTAAAGACACTTTTGTAAAGCTGCTAAACATTTAGTGGTTTGTCTTTGGTCATCTGAGAAGCTGCAGAAGCCATCAGATGACACAAAATTAATATCTATGTTCACGTCTTTATCCCAGTGTGAACAAACTTCATCCTACTGAATATACAAGTCTAAATTTCCTCGTAAAAATATCTAATTACGCTTCCTTTTGTTATTTTTAAGTGACATTTTTTCCAGTTTATAGGATGCAGTTTCAAAACAAGAGTCCTTCCTCATCAAGAAAGGGAAACAAGGCCGTCTAACAGTAAGACGATCTGTACGATCTGTTAAAAATAGAGACAACTAGATGAAAGTCATCTCCAAAAACACTTAACACTTAACCAGCACGTTAGCCTGTTCGGGTCAATAAAACTCCTATAAAACAAAAAGAGTCACAGGTTTCTGAGCAGACACTGAAACTTGTTTCTCTGGATTAAATCGAATCTCTGAAAACGCAGGATTTAGATACGAACACCTGCACAGAAGAAGAATGTGAAGTCCTGAACGCCACTAAACTTCCATGTGTGTTCACCAGTAAAAACATTTAAAGCGAGTTGAACTTTAAACTCAGCGACCAACACTTCCTCTGCGTCTCCTTTCTTTCCCCTCCTGCGCCGTCGTTTCAGTCACCAAGTCAAGAAAAGAGGAGAAACTCAAACAGTCTGCTGGAGTCGACCCGGTTTAAACCAATATTTACTGTCACATTAACGAGAGCAGCCGTCTCTCTTTGTCCTGCTGCTCGCACTCTGTCGCCTTTTTGTCCCGTTTTCTTCACATTTTATCGCGTGTGTGTGCCCGTCTTTCTTTTTCCAGTCGTGCAAAACGCTGATAAGAGAAATGAGGATAAGATTTCTGATCAGCTGCTGATAGTTTTCATGCCAGACTACATTCGAGCTACTTTTAAAGAAGGAATGGGAAAGAGTAACACAAGGGGAACCACGTCTTTAACAAAGTGACGGAAAGAGAAATCCTAATTTGAAAATGCTTGTTTTCCTCTGCAGGTATGTTTGGAAGAATCATCTTTTACTCGAGTCGACTCAGCAGCTTTTGTTTCTCACAGATTTGTCTCATTATGAAAGTGGATCGTGAACTGGTAGGTCCGAATTTCTGAGTTCCAAATCGGCAATTATCGCCTCCGAGAGTTAGGCGCACCTCTAAATCTACGATTGCTGCTCGGAGCATCAGCAGCGTTGAAAAGCTGTAGAATACACAGTTTAATCAGCACTCCTGTCTCATTAAAGGGATATTCCGATGTAAATTTTATCCATGGTCTAAATCACCGTGAAACTGTGTTAGACTCCCTCTCGAGAGATCAAGTTAGCAGAACGCTAATTTGCGGAGTTTTATCAACCTCAGAAACGACCGCACGACAACAATACACTGCAGTAAATGGATCCAAATATAAACCGCCACCAAAAAGCCACAAATAATGCTCAGAACAGCACCAAACTTCAGCAGCAGTACAAATAGGGTCTCAGCACATAGTCCGGGGCATCTAACCTCCGCTAGCTTAGCTGGATTTCTACTGAAAAGCTGACTAAATTTACCACTCTTCTGCAGCAGCTTCCTATTGACGGGAAGTCCCGACGAGTCGATTACCTGAGTGCAGTAGAGTTCCGCAGGCTCATGGATGAAAATGTATGATTATGACTCCATGGAAAAGCAATCCAAGTTCATATGTGTCTTACCTGCCAGTTTATAACAGTTATTATCGAGAGCGGACAGGGAAAAGAACGGAATTGAGCATTTCTAACCGCACTCGGTAATCGTCGCGTTGGGACTTCCCCGACCCGGAAGCTGATGGAGGAGAGTTGAACTCTGTTTTTAGCTTCACAATAGAAATCCAGCTAAGCTAGCGGAGGTTAGATGCCCCGGACTATGTGCTGAGACCCTATTTGTACTGTTGCTGAAGTTTGGTGCTGTTCTGAGCATTATTTGTGGCTTTTTGGTGGCGGTTTATATTTGGATCCATTTACTGCAGTGTATTGTTGTCGTGCGGTCGTTTCTGAGGTTGATAAAACTCCGTAAATTAGCGGTCTGCTAACTTGATCTCTCGAGAGGGAGTCTAACACAGTTTCAATCATAAAACTTGTATAAAAGACACAAAAATGTAACCTGATGATGGTGCCAAATCCTCCAAAGAGGACCAAAGTCAGAACTTTTCTATCTCTTGGTGTACGTGAACCCTCGAACCCAAGTTTCATGCCAATCCATCCAGCTGTTGTTCGAGACATCTGACTCAAGACCACGAATATAAGAACAGCCGGTTCATCCTAACAGGAACCGTGGGTTTTTAATTTTATGTAAAGCTGCTAAGATATTTCAGTCTGGATTTTAAATATAGTCCTTCAGCTAATGAGGCTGAAAGGACAAAACAGGATGGAAGTTAACCGACTGACTCGAAAGGGTCGAGAGCTCAACAACACTGCAGGACGAGTGTCCAGCTTCTGTTTCTCCTCGAGCTGGTGAGACATCAAATCCAAATCAGACGAGGCCTAAATGTGAAAGTGTAAAAGTGAGTCGATGGAAGTTAAACCGTAAACACAGTACCACAGTTAAATCCGTCCCCATCTGACTCCGGTTCTGTTATCAAACTAAATGAGCTCATTGTGTGATAGAGGGCAGACATTAGCATCACGTCTATTCTTAGTCTCTCTTGGCAGCACAGGATGAAAACTGCTCAAAGTCACTGGTGTCCTTCAGGGAGGACGAGGCTGGCACAGAAAGTGTTTTTCTGTCTGGGTTTTGTCTGTGGAGGAAGCTGCACACACTCCTCACACACACTGCAGCTGGACATCTACAACATGACTAATGTGGGATTAAGAGGGTTGATACACAAATCTGATAATGTGATATTTACATGTTCAACTTTCTGAATAGTCAGAAATCTTTGGGGTAAAAACCTTTCCACTGGTTCGATGAGAATATTGACATGAGTTTGAAATGTTCGGTTTAGCCTAGCTAAGCACAAAGACTAGCAGCTAAGCTAACATGGCTCCATCAACAGTTCTAAAGATGTCTTATTAACACATTATATATTCAAAAATACTTTTTTTATTTAAATCTGACACTTTCTCCTAAACAACAGCACTTGACATCACATCTCAGAAGTTGCCTATTTCACTTGCTTTGAATAAAACCCAGGCAATTCATAGGTGTGCTGGTCACTAGCTTGCTAGCTAATAAGATATCACAGGAACAAAAAATTAGTCTTCATGCTAAGCTAGGCTAAACACGTCCTGGATGTCTTTAGTTTAAAGAACCTTTTGTTTTCCGACACTAATAATATTTGTTTCTAAAAGTGTTTATGATTTCTAAATGTTTGTATCTGATTTTGGGAACTGTTACTCCTCGTTTTTACACAGTTTTGTATCTGTAATTACCGACACCTGGTGTTCAGTGAGAGGAAGTGCATTTCTTTGTGGATGGATAGAAGTGATGCCACAAATATGGGATGGAGCGACATCGAGACAAAACAGGATCGATTACGCACGGCGACATGTGAGTGAGTAGGTTTAACCTGCCAGGTGTGAAGCCAGTTTTGTAAATTATTTATTAAAAGACGCTTAAAACAGTATGCATGAACTCTTAGCTACACAGCTAGCATGATATCAGTGTTAGCTAATCATGGCATTGGATAAAATGTATAAAATTGTGTATTCATCAATCTGTTTGCTAATTTGTTTTTATGCTAACATGGTGCAAACACTTTCTCCAAAATGTTTCAACATGCTCCATAATCCAAAATAAATTAATCAATAAACAGAGCCATTTGCAAAGGAGGCGTTAGGGGATGAAGTCTTTCACAGGGCGAAATGTTTCATTAGCCCCTTTAAGATAGAAAAGCTCGAACATTTCCAGCAAGGTAAAGGCTGCAATGTGCCACCTTGTCTTTCTAAAAGGGGAATTTGTCTTCAAAATAAGAGCTTTACATTGCACCCCACTGGAGTTTAGAACTGGGTTCATAGCGGGGGGCTTTTAATTTGAAAGTAGCGACCGTTCCTAGCTTGCCGCTACAACAACAAGCGGACAACGAAGACAGCTACAGAGACCGAGGAGACGCTAGCATCTCCTGGATCTCAGCGGCTGTCCAGTTGCTCATCTTAATGTCCGCGGATGAAGTGATGGACTGACGGCTGTGATCAGCTGTTTCCTGGTTTTAAAACTCCCCGGCTGTGGGTCGAACAACAGTGCACGTCATCGACACCTCCGCCCGTCTCACGCAAATTACAGCTCGGATTTACAGCAATGGAGGAGGAAAGAAGTGTACCCTCCGAGGCGGCAAATTGGTGTACCAAAACAGACCCCCAATTCACCGCCTTCTGTCTAAATCCGCAGACCTAGCCGCAAAAACGACGGCCACATTGGCGGCTTGCTGCCCAGAATAAAAACGGCTACTAACTCCACGACAACAAATCCAAACTTCTCCGTCTAACTCAAACTTCACCCACAGGAAAAGTAGGTTAAAGTTGTGTTTGTGTGAGGTTTATCGGTCTGATAGCGTGTTGCTCTCTGAGAATGTGTCAGCAGCAGCTCACACAGACCTTCACGAAGCCAAACATCCTTTGAATACCAAACACGAACGACTGACGAGTCAATTCCTGCGATGCCTGAATTTGTGTGTTTTGCCCGACGAGCTCATGAGTCCTTAAAAGGAGAGGAGGACGTTTCTCTCAGTGAAATGCAGAATGAGGAACTGAATAAAGTCTCATCAAAGGAAGCTCTGGTTTATATCCGTGCATGCTGTTTGTTTTTCCGGCTCTTCGAGTGACTGATTAACCAACCTCACCCCACATTTTAATTAATTTCCCATTGACTCCCGTTTCCTCCGTCTCCCTGTGAAGGATCTGAGACACTTCATCGCCCATTCACAACCAAGTGTTTCCTCCGTGTTTGTCCTCCGCAGTGTTTATGAATGGACCAAACACTCTCGCTGACACAATGGTGTGATAAAGGGCCCATTGAGAAGTATTCTGAATGCTAAGTCACTGGGAGGGCTCAGGACCACTGCTGCATCAAAAGGAGGCTGTGAGGGGCGAGCAAACATCGCAAGACAATGGGACCGAGCTGGAATGACGATCGGGGTCGCTCTGTCCTGCAGGAGAGAGCCAACATGTCTGAAGCAGATGGAAGAGTAAATGTTCCCTCCATTGTTTTATCATGAAGGTCCTGCTCAGGGTTAAAACGTGTCCTCAAATCACAAGTCGACAGCCCGGAAAACAAGATCTGAATGAACCCAGATGTAGCTGAACAAGAATGTGTGCCGCACGTAGCCGCTATTTTAATCACTCGGGTCAATCGTTTGCTCTTTTAGTCCACAAAATGTCAAAAATGGTGACGAAAGCACATTATGATTTCAAGGTGACATCTTCAAACTGCGATCAACAGTCCAAAATCCAAAAATATCCAACTCAAAACGACGCAAATCAGGGCTGCAGCTAACGTATGTTCATTACTGATTCATTTGTTTGTTATTTTTTGGAACAATTTATCTATAAAATGCCAGAAAATGTTAAAAAGCACAATCATCATAGTCTACATCAAAAATGTAAGATTAGAAGAAGGTTGTCAGAAACATAAAACAGAAGATTTAAGGAGCTGAAACTGGGTTTTGTCTTGTATTTGTGCTTGATATGTAAAATTAATTAATTTGAAGGCATTGTTGAGTCTGTGTTCTGTACTCAGAACCACCGAGGAGACAGAGTCCATGTTTCTGTGTTTCTAGAACTCAGCTCTCCGGCTTCTCAAACGTTTATAACACTGAATGTCTTCCTACTTCCTATACTGTAGTTTGTGTTTCCGTGAGTCCATCATTTCATGTTTCCAGGCCGTCATTACTTTATTTATTCTTCCTGTTTCTGCCCGAGACAGAAGCAGGACGGGAGGAACCTCCAGCCGTCTGTACGAGGAGATGGAGGTGGAGGGAAGGAGGCGGACAGATGAAACACGAGGAGATGGACGGTCAGCAGGAGATAAAGACAGGACAGGTGGATGGAGTGTGTGTGTCTGTGTGTGTGTGTGTGTGTGTGTGTGTGTGGTCAGGGAGTTCAAAGCAGCAGGAAGTTCAGAACCAGAGAGTCTGAGGGTCTGACGATGACCTTTGACCTGCGACAGATCAACAGGTTGGAGTGGACATCATGCATGACGACGCAGGGAGACACACACACACACACACACACACACACACACACACACACACACACACACACACACACACACAATCATCAAAGCAGGTATTTTGCAGAGTTGTGTCTGCTGGGGAATAATTAATCAAACCAAACAGAACAATCGCTGCAGCAGCACTCAGACAAGAAGAGAGAACATTATGACAAATACACAAATATTAACACACACACACACACACACACACACACGCACGCACACACACACACACACACACACACACACACACACACACACGACACAAAAACCAAACCACTGAAGGGCAGCATAAAGAGTCGGACATGCCCTCTTATAATCACTTCCTCTGTTTTGATAATCACACACACACACACACACACACACACACACACACACAGACACACACACACACACACACACACACACACACACACACACACACACAGAACATTTGACATTTCTATGAAAGATGGAGTATGAATGGTTTCTTTTTCTGTCGTTGCCCAGCTGGAGTCCTTCTCTACTTCCCTCTCTCCTTCCTGTCCTCCTCCTCCTCCTCCTCCTCCTCCTCCTCATTTTCTTCCTCCTATATTCACTCGCTCCATCCTTGTTGTTTTAACCTCTCCAGTAATTCCTACAGTCTCACCTCCACCCACTTCCTCTCTCTACTTTCTCTTTCTCTTCTCCTTTGTTAAGATTTCTCTCCATCCGTCACTCGGGACATTTTTGTCTTTTCATTCTTGGTTGCAGGAGGATGAAAGTTGTGCTGATCACAGTACCAGGACTGAATAATCACATATATATATTTATCAGATATCACAATAAGCGACATCTAACAAAAGAACAGTGGGTAAAAAAGGTTCAAAGTATTTTTCAAGTGTCAGATTTCTCGTCCTCTCTCTTGGAGCTGTTCCAAGCAAAACAATGACAAAAAAACCCCTTTGAATAACTTCTGCATTTAATCTTAATTTGTCATGAAACCAAGCTGAACCTTGAAGTGAGGGTGTGTTATCCTGCCAGCATCAACACGCTCTCGTATCTGCTACAACAACATACAGAAGCAGGCAGCGAAAAATAAAAGAGACCTCTGAAATATATCAGCCAGCTATTTCCGACTACCAGCCCCCCCAGTTCCACTCCTCCCTGCCTCCATTCATCCGTCATCCCTCCTTTTTATTTCTGTTTCGATGTGACATCAACTTTATCCCCCTTTGCCTCTTTCTCTCTCCTCACTCAAAGCTGAATCACTCCTATTAAGGTCAGATTTGTCTCCCTCCCTCCCTCTGTTTCTCTCTCCCCCTCTTTGCTCATTTTCCTGCCCAGTACACATAATGAATGACTGAAAAATGTGCACTGTGTTGTCAGCGCTTGTGTATTTGTGCGAGCGGACACAGTTTCAGAGGCGACGTTTCACCCTGAAAGAGAACGGGAACGGAGAAACGGGAGGCTGATGAGTAGATGGTGACAGAAGTACGAGTCATTAAAAGCCGAGGGGAGAGATGAATGACTGCAACTGTTGACCCCTCCAAAAGTGACGGCCAGAGAGCCGAAGAGGACAAAAGGGTTTGAATTAAGAAACAGAAAGAGGGACGCTAATAGAAGATGTGATTAAAACATGTGGTTGACTGAGTCAGAGAACAGAAAAAGAAAAGAGGACGACGGTCAACACGGAGATAAATCACTTTCTGGAAGACTTTAATGGCGATGACAACATTTAAAGCTGACAATGTCGCACATTCATGCTCGAACACTGACTGAATGAGAGAAGGAGCGACGAGATAAAGTCACTTAACGCAATATAACTTCATATTCTAACAGATTTCTGCACATGTGAGCTGGTTGTCAGTGCTGCCGATCCCTCTGTGGCACTTGAGATTAAACACAAGCTCATTCAAATATCCAACAAGTCCGGTGGGAAAGTGCAGAGAACGACATTAGTGACCGCTGAAGAAAGTAAATATTGACAGAACACGACTTCAGTGGGATGGTGACCTTTCGCTAACACGTTAGCAGTAACAACTTAAAGGGATATTCCGGTGTAAATTTAATCCATGGTCTAAATCACCGTGAAACTGTGTTAGACTCCCTCTGGAGAGATCAAGTTAGCAGACCGCTAATTTACGGAGTTTTATCAACCTCAGAAACGACTGCACGACAACAATACACTGCAGTAAATGGATCCAAATATAAACCGCCACCAAAAAGCCACAAATAATGCTCAGAACAGCACCAAACTTCAGCAACAGTACAAATAGGGTCTCAGCACATATTTTGAGGCATCAAACATTTGATATCATTGCCGTATTTGTTGGGATAGATGAACAAAACTCACCACCCGAGAAGCCTTCTTTGTTGTGGGGAGGCCCTGTAAGTCGATTACTGAGTGCTGCAGAGTCCCGCAGCTCAATGATGATCATTACTGCGGGACTCTACTGCACTCACGACTCTGTTGTCGTGCGGTCGTCTCTGAGGATGCTAAAACTACGTTAGCTAGCGGTCTTCAAACTTTATCGCTCGACAGGGAGTCTAACACAGTTTCACAGTGTGTTAGACCATGGATTAAATTTACACCGGAATATCCCTTTAACACGGTAAATAATCATTACTGTCGATCATGTTTTAGTCCCAAATAACCTGATGTGGCTGAAGACAATCAATTAAAGTTTGAGTTTGCTGGTTTGCTTACACAAAATCTAGAGCGGCATCAATCGATCAAACTGCTGATTAATCCTAGAGTGTCTTCTGCAAAAACCTTCTCAGCAAAATGAAGCTAGAACTAGAATATTTGTCAGCTGAGTTATTAGTTGTCGATTGATTGTTTCAGCTTCTTGTATCACTTCTTGTTTTGTACTCAATGGTAAAGCACGTCTTGTTAACTAACAGCCAAAATATATCCGTAAAAACATCCGTACATAGTAGGGCTGCACAAAAAATCTTTAAAAAATCGCGATCTCGATTCACACATACACGTGATCTTATTTCTACACATAGCGATTCTGGAGCATTTTATATCTCGAGCTTAATCACAAACAAATGCTCCTATTTTCCTCCCGGATATTTCGAAGTGCCCCCAAACGCAGCACTGCCGCTGCCTCCTCCCTCAACCTGTGGTAAAGCATCTTTACAACACGGGATTCAGCGGAGGAAGCCCGCCTGCAGTTGAGTGTTTGGAAGGAGTGAGTGAGAGACCGTTTTTAGACGGGACAGCAAACCGCCAATCTGCCCGTCTTTTGGGCAGCTAGGTCCACGGGTTTAGACAGAGGGTGGCAAATTGAGAGTCTGTTTAGGTCCGCCGATTTGCCGCCTCAGAGGGTACACTTATTTCTGCCTCGCCTGCTAGTTGAGCAACTGGACAGCCGCTGAGATCCGGGAGATGCTAGCTTCTCCTGGATCTCTAGCGGTTTCGTTGTGTTAGCTTGTTGTTGTAGCGCAAGCTAAAAACGGTCGCTACTTTCAAAGTAAAAGCCCCCCGCTAAGAACCCAGTTCTAAACTACAATGGGGTGCAATGTAAAGCTCTTATTTTGAAGACAAATTTGTTGTCAACTGTTCCCAGCCCAACTTCGGGCTTCATGTCACGTCACATGTTTACTCGATGAATAATACGCCTCCGTTTTAGAAAGCCGATCAAAGCAGCTATCACATATCACCTAGCCAAAGATACGGCCCCAATAAACACTGTACAACATGAGGGATTAAAGGATGCACTCTCATCTTGGAGACACATTTTTTTTTTTTTTCTTTTGTAAAAATCATTTCTCATCCAATGATAGAACTTGAACAAAACAAAAAAAAACATTGCTTTATGCCTCTGCCATACTACAATGTTTTTTTACTCATCAGTGCAATAAACATTTTGTGAAAAAATTGTGCCAGAGAATCGTGATCTCAATTCTAAGCAAAAAAATCATGATTCACATTTTTTCCAGAATCGTGCAGCCCTAGTACATAGTGTGAACAACATATTATGCATGTATAATATAGATATGGATAATAACCCATGCTAACATTTAGCATACCAGCTGTTTAATCCACGCTAACCCCTTTGGTATCTAATGTCTCGTGACAGCTGACTGTTCACCTGCTCCACCACAACGAGATTTAATTAAGTATTGATGAAAAACCAGTCGGCAGATTTAGTGGTGCAGCTGTTTCATCAGCGGCTAACAAGCAGCTAAAGACTCCAAACAAAAAGAGACAAACAAAGAAGACTTTAGGAGAAATGGTGACACAGAGGAATGCTTGATGAGATGTTTGATGTCCGTCATATCTATCTTTATCACCCTTTATTTCCATCATTACTGTGTCAGTCATCGGCTCGACAGAGGAGTCTTTGTGGCGGGACAGAGTCAGACAGTCAGAGAGAGAGAGGGAAGAGAGAAGAGAGAGAAGAGAAAAGAGAGAGAGAAGAGAAGAGAAAGATGGAGAGGGTGATTACGCTGCGAGGGTGTGAGGGAAATACAGTGAATGAGAGATCGTATCTTTAAAAAAAAGTCTCCCACACTTTCAAAGAGCTGTCTGCATGACTGGACGTTGTACAGCAGGCAACACACACACACACACACACACACACACACACACACACACACACACACACACACACACACACACTGAGGCAGGGTGTCACACCTCAAGAGTGTTAAATCAAAACAAAACACAACAACAGTGGAATTGTCTGCACGGAGCCAAAATCATGGACAACAACACAAACAGGAGAGAGATGTTTCCAGCTCGTCATGCAGCTCGTAAAAAAGCAGAAATTGGCAGAGAACACACTGATTATAATCGGCGACACACACACACACACACACACACACACACACACACACACACACACACAGATGATCTCACAGGACAGGACAGGATAGAAAATAAAGTTATGTCTGTCACGTTCATGTAATCCATGAAACTTTCTGGTCTCGATCCACTCAGAGTTCTGATTGGAGCTGCTGCTGGTTATCAGATGGTAAAGTCCATCTAATACCCATAAGGCTCAGCGCTATGAGGTCATTTCCTGGTGTTTTTGTACTGTATTGTTGTCTTTTGCTGCTTGACCATCGATAGCGTATCTATCATACTGGACTTCTGATTATTGGAGAGTTATATTGTTGGCATTTGCTCTTTATTCCTCACATGTTTAAGGTCCAAACCACCAAAACTGATAACTAACTAATAAAATTGATGCATTACTTCAAATCACATCATGCAAATACTTGACTTGTCTGTGTGTGAGGCAACAACTTTTCAACTTGTCTGCATTAATAAGCCAGAAAACAAAGAAAGAAGGACGTCCTTGTGAATCTGTGTTAGTGTAGTTGTCAGTTGTCAGCTTTATGCTCAGGGTACCAATTAAGATTGATTACTGATGAAAAGTTGCACCTGGCTGCTGAAGGCTGCATCATCAGAAGCACATTGTACAGGCGGATAAAGAACGTAAAAGACAGAGATGAAAAACAAGTTGAATACAAAATCTACATCAGAAGCTCAGTGACTAAGCTTACAGAAATGTAAGATTAAGTTCCACTTGACATCAAACTTCAGATATTAAATTAAACTTCCTTGAACGTGTCTCGTGTGAGTTCAGCTTCACTCCCGAATAAAAAATCACACCAGAAACTGTCTGTGTTTTCCTCCGCCCTGCGGCTCAGAGCCGGCTGGCACTTCCAAGGTAACTCTGGCGCTCAGACCACATCAATCGCAGGAAGCATTCGGTCGGGGAGCAGTTGGCACCGCGCTCGCTCTTACGCACGGCGAACAATGGAGCTACCGCAACACTGGATGTGAGTGTGTGTGTGTGTGTGTGTGTGTGTGTGTGTGTGTGAGTGTATGAGTATTTAATTGTGTTTGTCCTGTAGGGAAACCTGCCAACGCAACAGGAAATTAAGAGCGCGTGACGCCGAGAAACATCTGAATCTCTCCAGTAAGAAACCTACACTACACTCTACACTCACTGCAATTAAAATTGAAAGGATTTAATTCATAGTGCTTCTTTGACACATTTCTAAGAATTAAGTGGATAATATAAAACCTGTAACATGGTGTGCAGAACTGCAACGATTAGTCGATCGGCAGGAAATTAAATGCCAACTGTTTTGATCTCGATTGATAATTTCAGTCATATTCCATCTTCTGGTTTCAGCTTCTGTCATGTGATGAATTTCTGTTTTATATCTTTATGTTCTGGATTGTTATTGGGATGAAATAAACCATCTGATTTACTATTTTTCAATATTTCACAGTCTATTCACAAACTGTCTTGGTTTGGGGTTTTTGTTTCTTTGTTTCCTGTTTTATTTTGGTAGATTTATCCTAATCTGTCAAGATTTACATTCCACTTCCTGTCTTTGTGTTTTTCCTGCCATTTTTTTGGTTTCACCTGTCTTTTATTAGTCTCACCTCTTTTGTGTTTTTTTTTGTTTTTTTTAAATCTGTGTCGTTCCGTCTGTTTCCAGTCTCTTCCCTGGTCGTGTTTTATCTTTGTGTGTTTCCTGTGTTTGCTGCCGGTGGCCTCGTGGGATCCTGGTAAGTAGATGGTTTTAGTTTTGTGTTCTCTTCCTGCTTTTGTTGCTTAAATTTTACTGCCGGCATTTTCTTTTGTGAATTCTGCATTTATCTGTATGATCTTAAATGACTGAATAACCTGAATAAACAAACTGACCTTAAAGGACAACACGATTTCATACTGTTTTACTTTTACGTTTTGTTTTTTTTAACGTTTATATGTGGCGGACCCTGCCACCTTTTGTAGATTCACACAGTGTTCATGGACAGCTTGTTTATTCACTTATGGAAACAAGAAATACTTCTAAGTTTGTTTTATTAACTCATTAGTATCGCAAATATTAAAATCCTGAGTGGGAATTTCTTCCCTTTTACCGCTAAGCAACAAACTGAGAAAAATAATTGGAATCATTGGAAAATGAGTTAGTTGCTGCTGATATTTTAAATGTTTTAAAAGTTAAAAGCTTATATTCACTATAATTATCTGCATGTAACTGAAAAAAATGGGATAAACTGAAGAGGAAGTCGTCGAGGGAAGGAGGGGAAAGACACATAAATGCTAACGTTTTTGATCATATCATTCATGTTTTAGCAAATATTTTACTCTGATGAGGACAAACAAAAATTAAGTATCTAATGGCTCCATCTCAGTTATGATTGTGGAGCTCTCTGCTCCTTCATTTTGGTGGATTGTCCCTTTAAGTGTCTCTGTAAACGACTAAAAAAAACACCTGAAATCACTGGAGGTGCAGAAAGCTTAACGCAGCGCTGCAGGGCTGCAGTGTGATGACATGCACACGTTTATATTTTTACTGGAGGAGGAAGGATTATGGAAAAGAGAAGACCTCACCTGAAGACATATACACACACACACACACACACACACACACACACACACACACACACACACACATTCCCAACTGAAGCCTATATTGTGCTCTAATAATAGGCTGCAGAAACAGACAAACATCCCCTGTTCTGTTCCTCTGTCATCTCCTCCTTCCTCCTCTTCACCTCCGTTCTCTTCTCAATTTAAAAACCTCCTTCCTCTTTTCCACGCTCTAGCCCTCCTTCCTCCTCCTCCTCCTCCTCCTCCTCTTTTCCTGGGAATCTTGGATCTCTCCCTCCTTCCCGTCATGTAATCCCTTATTGTTTTTTTTTTCCATCTCCGCCCCTCTCCTCCCCTTCACCTGTCATTACAGACTCCTTCCACTGTCACACACCTGAGGAATGAAACACACACATCTGCAAACACACACACAACCCTTAGATCACGCAGCCAACTGTACAAGACAACGGTGGATTGTGCTGAACTGGGTATGACCTCATCTTCTTCCTACAGTTAATCAGGTGGCTGTCACTCCTCTTATATTTCTTTCCCGCCTCCTTCGCCTCCTGCCACAGTGTGCAGACAGACAAGGAGCCGGGCATGTACAGGTACAGATACAGATACAGATATGGAAATTAATGAGGGGAAAATGTTTCAACATGTTTTTAGTGCATTTCAAACATTTCAGGAGAGGAAGGTGCATTCGAAAATGTAAATTCAAAGAGCGATATTTACTTCCAGAAACAGAGAGCTTCATGTTCTTATCCTGAACTGATTTTACTCTTTTTCTGAGGACTTCTCACATGAGTGCTCTGAGACGTGAAAGGGAAGAAGTTGACGGTGGAAGTGACGTGGAGGAGATTAGGAAGCTGCGGTAATGGCGAAGAGGATAAAGGTGAAGAGGACTAAGAGCAGGAGATAGTGGACGAAGGAAAAGAGGAAGGTAGAGGAGACGTCCTTATCTTTAAACGACTGGGTGGTACAGATATAGAAAGACGGCAGGAGGAAGAAGAGGTGTGTGTCTGCAAGCAAACAATTTAAAAGTAGATTTTAGGACGTAAGTAGGAACAAAGACTGCAGAGACTCTCCTGCGTCAGATTCCAGTCAGATGTGTTTCATAAAGTGAGCGTTGGGTGGAGCAGCCGGTGCTTGGTACACCTGCTCTCTGATGAACTGATACTGACGGAGGCTGTACAGAATATTTACTGCCCTCTGAATTCCACACCATCAGAATTCAACATGCTTTCTTATTTATTTTCTCAATCTAAATGTCCACAGAGCTGCTTCATCTTCTGGGCGCGCACACACACACCTCTGAGAGAGCTGGTATCTGCTCAGTCATGTGTCGGCATCTGCTCATCCATATTTATGGGCCTGGCTGTATGCACGGGGACATTATCGTGCTGAGACAGGGAAGCTGTTACCAAATACTGCAAGCACACTTCATCTGTCCCCAATATCACCAAACCGCATGTTTAATCTGAGCAAGAGGCCAAGCCCAAACCATTAAACCCAGTTTATATCAGAGTGTAGACAGCGTGTTCACTTATTTCAGGTCAGAGTTCTACATGTGCACGACAACAACATTTTGGGAAAAGCGGTTTTGCCTTCTTGCTGAGAGTTTTAGGAAAAGACACCACTCTCATGTCTGTACGCTCAATAAGGAGGTTCCACTAGCAGCTGGTTAGCTTAGCTTAGCACAAAGACTATAAATAGGGGGTAACAGCTAGCCTAGCTCTGTTCAAAGGTAACGGTAGGCAGTGTTTTTGCTTTAAAGGTGCACTTTTATAACTTAGTATTGTATATCGATGAACAGGAGACATAATAAAGAAAACTTACGTATCCCAACAAGGTCCAAAAAGTTGTAAGAAATATACAGCTGGTTAGCTTAGCTTAGCACAAAGACTGTAAATGGGGGTAAACAGCTAGCCTAGCTCTGTTCATAGGTAACACAACTCTTCCCTACCAGCATCTCGGCTGTGGCTCAGTGGGTAGAGCGGGTCGTCTAGTGATGAGTAGGTCACCAGTTCGAATCCCAACTCCCCCTAGTTGCATGTCGAAGTGTCCTTGAGCAAGATACTGAACCCCAAATTGCTCCTGATGAGCAGTTGGCGCCTTGCATGGCAGCCTCCGTCATCAGTGTATGAATGTGTGTGTGAATGGGTGAATGTGGCATGTGTTGTACAGCGCTTTGAGCTGTCGTTAGACTGGAAAAGCGCTATAAAAATGCAGAACATTTATCTCTACAGCGCACTAATAAACACATTTTATACCTTGTTGTTTAATCCCGACAGAAACACACGTAAAGCAGAAAATGCAACATTCCTGGTTCTGTTTGCAGCGTTTGTGCTAAGCTAATTTACCTGTAGTTCATATTTATCAATCCAGACATGAGTGGTATGAATCTTATCATCGAACTCTGAGCAATAAAGCCATAGTTTAGTCTATAGATAAAGAGAGAGAGAGACAGGGAGAGGAGTTAGGGGTAATTTAACGAGCCTTCCCCTCTGCGGGTTGAGACAGGTTAACTGACATTCCAATCTCTCCCTCCTCTCTTTCTCTTTCATTCAGGCAGAGGTGGTGGTGGTGGGTGGGGGTTGGCAAGAGGTGTGTGTGTGTGTGTGTGTGTGTGTGTGTGTGTGGTGGGGTCTTCAACACACTCTCTTGAGGCCTGTCACCAACACACACACGCACACACACACTCGTAAAAACTCTGGCATTAGCCCACCTACATTCCTTCAAGACAAAATTGCAACCTGGTAACTAGAGACCCTCCCCCTCCTCTCTCTCTCTCTCCCCCTCTCCTCTCTCTCTCTCCCCCTCCTCTCTCTCTCTCTCTCCCCCTCCTCTCTCTCTCTCTCTCTCCCTTCTGAGTTTTTCTGCCACCCAGAAAATATTTTGACGCGATTGCAGAATCGTAAAACATTTTGTAACAACGACACACTTGCTTGCAGGAATGCAGCGTCGGATTAAATGTGTGTTTGCTCAACAGCTGGTTTTGTCTCATTCAGACACAAAACATTCAGATCAACTTGCACAAGACAAACAGATGACTAATATACACCTGGGGCTGAAACCTATTTTCATTATACAGTACTTTGACCTTTATTTTAATTCTTCCATTCATTGTTTTGTCTATAAAATGTCAGAAACCGTGAAGAATATCTGCATCCAGTCCCTGATTTATTCTGGAAGCTGGACCCAGTGAATGTAGTCAACATTCAAAAGCAGTGTTTGTGCTTAAAGGGGGCAATTTTATTTATATTAAGTAAGTATTGCAAATATATGAATCCTAACTTTAAGTCTGTACAAGAAGATCCAAAAAGTTTAGTTTGGGCGATACTGACATTAGAAACTGTAAAGTCTGAATGTTCTTTACCAGAATAAATACACGTAACAATACAGAACAGTCAGAACTGTTAGCATCCTTTACCTGTAAATATACTGTATATTATAAAGGCACAGTGGGAATAAAAGGATGTTTAGATGCAGGTTGTCTGCGTCGTTCAGCTCCTCTCAGAGCTGAATGATTGTGAGAACTCTGCTGAGCTCTGACGTTCTCATTTTGTTCTACCAAAACGTTTCATTCTTTCTTTTATTACCTCCACAAGGTAAACAGGATTATAAAAGGCTTTTAACAAGCTACGCACACACACACACCCACCCACACACACACACACACACACTCTCTGACAGTCACAGCTCCCTGCTTCTCTATTGAGACCTTCAAACCCAGATAGAGTGAGAGGAAAAAAGAGGGAGAGAGGGAGGGAATAAAGTGAAGAGCGAGGAGAAAAAGGGAGGACAGATAGACACAGTGAATGTCTCAGTGCCGATGAATGAGGAGGGCACTCGAGCAGGAGAGCAGCGGCACAAAAGAGGCGCATTCACACACATAAAAGGTTGTTCAAGAGCGACGTTCAAGAACACAAAAAGGTTAACTCGGAGCACAGAGCGGGGCTTTTTCTGTACTCACTGTGTCCCTGCGTATGTGCTACACATCTATATGTGAGTGTGTGTCAGTCTGATGGGTTTCACTACGACAACAAACTACAGCATCTCTACGTGTTCCGATGCTTCTTACGTTAGCTTCTTAACCACTAGAGTCAGATTTACTACGTTCATTATCAGGGAGGACGAAGCTGAACAGATCATCACCGTGAGGTCGTCCAGCAGGATGAGAGTTTAACAGACGACTGTGCTAAAAATCCAATCTGCTGAGATTAATGACGGTGATAATGCCGGGCAAAAGGATTTACACTTCAAGTACAAGCAGCACGTCTTTAATCGAGAAACCCAGGGTCATTCCGTCGAGCTGAAATCCAAGAAAACTTTCAACAGAGCGTCCTGAGAATTTGGAAAACATTCTTCAGTCCTTGAGAATAAACGACAGCTGATAAAACTGTCCGGTGTAGCGATGAAACATTGACAGACCTTGTGACAATCTCACAGGGAAGAACTCTGAGAACCACAACAGCAATTAAAAACAAAGCTAGCTTACAGGCTAACGACATTAAAGTCCAAACCCTGGCATGTCCTCCTTTCAACACCGTCTGTTCAAACTGACAAAAGAAAATGTTGATAGTCGTCAACCTGAGCAAACAATCTGAAACCTTACACTCCACTTTCAAACAACAACAATTAAAGAACTGAATGAAATATCCAAATATCACCACATTAAATTAGTGTTTTCTGTCTAAAAAGCACAAACGAAGGCAGATACAGCAGCTGAAAGGTTCCTGGTTCTTTACACGATGCAACACAACACAAATTTATCCGACAGCATCGAATGCTCACATGCAGTTTGGACGCGGTGTTACATGTAAACATTCTCAGAACTTCCAGAACCAAAACAGCAATTACAGCTCAACTAAGCTAGCCTGCAGGCTAAAGGCTACACTGTGATATCCTCCCTTTATTACCTTCTTTGCTAATAGCCCATTTAAAAGGCTGATAATCTAAAACCAGAGGAAACAATCAACAACTCTTTGGTGTTCTTAAAACTTACGGACATCAAGGAAGTTCCACAACAATCTGGATTCTCTGAAAACACTCCTGAACACGCCCGGCACCGCAGCACTCAGAGAGAAAACATCGACCCTTACCTGTCCGAGGTCCAGAGTGACGTTCACCTCGTTGAACTCGGTGCTGCGGGACAGTGGCGGGCTCTGCCACCATCGCTCCGTCCCGTCGATGGCGTTGGTGATGGGATGGGCGCGATCGCTGTCGCCCTGGCTGCAGATGTCACAGTACTGGCCCTGAGGAGGCAGAGACACAGAGGCACCGACGTTTTAATGAGCCTGAAACTTTACAGCGTACGAACAAAACACCATGTTTGCCTCCACAGCTGTGTGATGAAACACTCTGGTGATTAGATATTTCATCGTTTAACGTCATGGAGGACAAACAAAAGTGATCAGTGAGACACCTGCTGTAGTCTTTGGTTTGACTCAATAAATCCAAATCTTGATGGAAAAAAGGCGCTTTATTGTGCAGAATAACTTTAATTCTCAGAGACATTTGTTAGTGTGTAACCTACATTGATTAATGTGGGATTTAAGTTACAGTCCGTCGTCTATGAACCGCTGAAAAGAGCAGCACAATGTCTGAGAGTCACAGTTAACGTCGATGAAAAGAGGAGATTTCTTTCACGACTGTTTGTCCCTGAAGCTACCCGGGTCAAGTTTCCTATATTCCAACAGAGAGGAGACTCCACTCGGGTTACTGTAACACTGAAGCTCCAGCTTGTTTTGTATTTTTTCTGCTAGTCGGTTTGTTCAGTTCATTTAGTTTTGTGCTAAAAG
Source organism: Sparus aurata (assembly GCF_900880675.1). Classification (NCBI taxonomy): domain Eukaryota; kingdom Metazoa; phylum Chordata; class Actinopteri; order Spariformes; family Sparidae; genus Sparus; species Sparus aurata. The sequence goes on from NC_044193.1 coordinate 3,128,225, forward strand.
GGTAGAGTCAGCGTGGATGAATGGATCAAACACAGGTCGTTCACACAGACTCCCTGACATCTCACCACACTAAACACCTGCCTTCTTCTTTAAAAAATGTCACATACCTGAGAAGAAATTATATATTTTTTTACGGATTTTCAAATAACCTTCAGATGTTGGTTGTTTACCTTCATTTCTCTGCACTCAGCTGCTGATTGGAGGTGATTTACTGCTGTCTTTAATGTTTTCAAAGAAAGATTTCTTGATTTGTTGACCTGGAAGTTAGCTTAATTAGCCCGTCACTAGTCTCTTATTCAGTGCAGCAGTGTGTCTTTGCTAGTGGAAGCTGACACAACATAATGAAGTAAATCCAGCTAGAAATTAAAACGGAATTAAATCTAGGTAATCATTGGCGAAAGTAACAGTATTTACAAGACGTATTAAGTCATTTGAGCTATTAAGTCAAGAAATTAATAACCCAAGACTAAAAAATGACTAAACTGTGGTGTCAAATTCTCAAATAAATGACTTTTAGGGAGTGATTTGTAGTTCCAAGTCCACAGATAATAACATTTTAGAGACCCTGAGAGGTTGATTGACAGGTGAGGTGCAGAGAGGAAGACGGGGAGGTCAGGAGGAGAGGGCGGGGAGCTCTGACCTCGCTGACCCGCAGTGATAACATCTCCTGACCCGGGCTTTTGTTCAGGTCCGCGCTTGTTTGGTTTATGCTAACGCTTACATAGCCAGCAGTGATTGGGTTAAATGCTCAGACAAACCAACCTGGATTAGCTGAGAAAGAAGAGGCTTTATGGCTCCTAAAGAGGTGGAGGGGCCACTTTAAGTGGACAAATTATCAAAGCAGGAAAGTTTGGAGGGTTTCCGAACATGTTGATCTACAGTGTGAGCTGTGTTTGTGTCAACTCCACCTAAATATTATGCGAAAGATCTCTCTGATCTCTTTTAATATTACAATAAGTGGAAATGATCTCTGCAATCAAACTCTCAGTCTGACACGTCCTCTTAAAAACAAGCGTGACAACAAAAACGCCATCAGGAAATGAATATGAGCACTTTCTTATTCCTCTCTCTCCCTCTTCTTACTCCTCTTTCTCTTTTAGGTGATTAAGAGAAACTCTCTGCCGCTCTCTGACTGAGGAATCCACGTCCTCAGGGCAGAACCGAAGCGTTACTCGTTCAACATCTGCTGCTATCTGTAATTTAGCTTTTCGCTCTCTCTATTTTAAACACAACAGGTAGCTTTACTCGTACTTCCTCTATCTCTTTCCCTCTTTCTGCATCACATCTGTTTGTCGTTCCCTCCTCTCTGTCCCGCCCTCCCATGCTTCAATTCATAATGACACCAGTCATGTTCGTCTCCTGGCCACATCCAGAGGGGAAACCAGTTCACTGATATCGTCCACATTTAGCAGATATGGCTTCCTGCCACCTCTGCAGCTCTACACTTCTCTCACAGCTCCGCCAAACAAGCCAAAACACGCTTTGATTTATGATTTCAATTCAAGGGGAAAAAAATCAGAGCATGGGAAGCGTGGAAGTTTGCTTCTTACAGCGTGTTTTGAATATCTATTGTGTGGCCAAACAAAGGCCTCAGGCTGATGAATCCTCAGAATTTAAACATCCACGCAAATCACCACAGGGAGCGGGCAGGATCTGTGTGCAGACGACAGAGTTTGTACTCAGCTAGTGAACAGAATATTTAGATACGTTTCCAGGTATGAAAGGGCTGTAAAATATGTATAACGGCGCCTGTGTCATCCTCTTTTTCAGGTTTAACGCGAGAAGGCTGCGATACTGAGGCCTCACTTGTTGCACTCTTGCCGATGAGACGTCATTTCGTTTGTTTTTTTGTGGCGTCGTGCACCCGGAGCGCTTGGAGGACGATAGACTCTAGCATCAGCATGCTAACATGCTCACGATGACAATGCTAACAATGTTTACTGATTGCTAACATGCTAAGAAGCGCTAATTAACAGTGAACACATAGCGCAGCTGAGGCTGATGGGAATGTCTTCAGTTTTTAAGGTTTTTGGTTGTTGGACAACATCACATTTTGACCAGATGATGGCGCTAAACTGAAAGTGAAATAATCAAAGTTATTAAAATTCATCCTGAGGGGAACGAGACCGTCTGCAAAAATAATGCTCAGTATGTTGTTGATGATGATGATGATGATGATGATGATGATTAGCATGCTGCTGCTTATTAAATCAGTACATAAAAGTACATGTTAATTAGTGATGGCCACTGTGGTTTAATCCCAGGTAAGGAAGACAATTTAGTTTACTGATGCTTTGAGAAAAGTTCCTTAACTCTTGTACACACACACACACACACACACACACACACACACACACACACACACACATTCCAGTGCTCCTCCTGCTGTTTTTAATTAATAAAAACACTCTCACGTCTTGCCGTCAAATCAAAACAGGATTAACCTCGACACAGAAAAGTGTGTGTGTGTGTGTTTTCTGGCTCTGTTCGTGTGTGTATGTGTGTGTGTGCGTGTGTGTGTGCTGTTCACAAACCCAACAAGCGGGCCGAGCCACAAAAGCCCAACAAAGTGGGCTAAACCTCTTAGCCCGAACACATAATGCACCATTCCTTGAGCTAATGACCAGATTTCTTGGGTTCATTTTGAAGATTTCCTGAACTAATTACGCATCAACTTCACCCACTTCAACCGAACCTGCAGCGAGCGGCAAGATCAGAGAGAGAGAGGGAGAGAGAGAGACGGGATGAAAAACTTTTGATGAGAGAATATTAAACCCTAATCCAACCGTGAGGTGGAGCTGAAGTGGGTCAGCTGTGGTCGGGAATCACGTCTGCGAGAGTTTAACAGCAAAAGACTCGATTCTCACCAGCTGAACTTCAGTTAATTACTCGACTAAATATATCTTCTTCCATTTAAGGTGGTTAAATCTTGACATAATCCTTCCTCAAGCACCCAATCTCCCCTCAAGACACCAGTTTTTGTGTTTCCTTCTCAGCCTTCACCATCAAACGACACCTCAGACCACCTGCTGTTCAGTCTCTACCTCGACTGATCAATCTATCCTTATCTCATCAACGTTTACAGCCTTATCTTTACATCTGATCTCAACTGATTTACATCCTGAATGATGCTTATTAGCATGCGCAGCGAAAACAGACAGAAACTGACAAGATTTCTAAGCTCATCACCGAAAGGAAGCAGCGCTCGTCTCTCCAATCTCTCCCTAACAGAGCGGATAAACTCGGTCTGATTGGACGACACGGGTCAGTCACCGTGAGGAATGTGGGGAACAGGTGGGAGAGAGAGAAAAGAAGGCGATAGGCCGGCGTGTTATCGGCCGGAGGGTTGCTTTAATGGTTAACCCGTGAAACTGCAATAATCCTTTGTGCATTAACTAGTGATACCTCGAGGCTCGATTGTCAAACACACAATGAGCCTGCAGCCGCCGCCGACCTTTCGCAAACTCGTCAACCCGTTAAAAACCCATCTGTAAAAACAACCCCGCCGGTAGCTGAACTCTTCTGTGTCCACTCACAAGTGAAATGTTGCCTCTCCTTATATAAGTGGCCCGTGTTAAGCGCTGCCAAGTCCTACAAAGGAAGCAGTGCATGAAATAATGACCTGGCAGAGCAGCTGGAGATTCGTGCACACTGCTGACCCCCTCTGTTCGACTCTCTGCTCTGAATGCCGTCAAGTGTGCGTGTTGGCATCCGCGTCACATCCAACACAACACTGACTGATTGAAACATGCAGTTTGTGAAGTAGAGAGAGCAACGGTGACTGTATCGCACGTATTTAAAGGATATTACACAAGTTTAATTACTAAAATACTCCAAGTTTGTCATTAAAACAGACAGATATTGCAACGTTTTGGGAATATTACAGCTGCAAATGCAAAAACAACAGGATTGGATCATTCTTTTCCCAATTAAAGTGTAAAACGAATTAAAAATTAGTGTTTAAATTCACCATACAGACATACTACAGAGACTTCAGTCACTGTATGTCACCACTGAGCACCGCAGACACACTTGGAGCCTCCAGGAATACCACAGGAATGTTTAAATAATGCAAAAAATCGCTTGAAAAATTAATTTTTTTGCAGAGTTTTGCAGAAATCTCCTCAAATTCAAGTATATATCTATATAAGATGCATTAAAACTCCATACTGTAACATCACACACACTACAGGAGTGTTACAACATGGATATAAAGCATAAAAAATCAATTAAAGTAATTTTAAAGTACCAAACACGAGCTGGGAGAAAATCTATAACGAGGAATAAACTGGTTAAACTTCAAAATATAATAAGGAAATGATTTAATTAGTTCTCTGACGCCATAAGGTCCAATAAAGATCCACCACTGAGCAGCACGAGTGGGAATCAGATGGTCTTAAAGTTCTGGTCCCGCTCACCTGGATGGTCTGGCTCGGGTCCCCGGACACCGGGCCTCCGACCAGCTTGCAGTACAGGTCGTGCACGGTCCTGCCGCCCTCCTCCTCCCCGCAGGTCGCCGTGGCGGTGATCTTGGTGCCCTCCGCCAGGTTGAAGTAGGGCGGGTGGAGGCTGTAGCCGTTCACCCCGTTGGTCGGCAGCTCCTGCGCCGACACGGAGCTCCGCAGCAGCAGCAGCAGCAGCAGCGGCCACAGCAGCAGCAGCGCCGCCCGCGTCCGAGCGCGCAGAGCCGGGCAGAGCTCCGCAGCAGCAGCAGCGAGCGGCGCCGGTCCGCTCGCCATCATCATCACCATCTCTCGCTCTCCACCTGTTCGCTCGACTCGGTCCGCTCCGGGAATAAAAGAAAAAAGTTTAAAAGGAAGGAATCGATGTGAGCAGGAGGAGAAGTAGCTACTGCATTTGTGGAGGAAGGGGGGAAGTGAAGGAGGTGAGCTGCGGACTAAAGAGAAGAAAAAAGGAGGAAGGGGAGCTGGTTTGTAGTCCTGGAGAGCGGAGCGTCGAGGTTTTCTGTCCTCCTGCAGCCACCTAACTCACTCTGCTCTCTCCCTCCCTCTCTCCCTCTCTCCCCCTCCCTCCCTCCCTCTCTGCAGGCCCGGCCCCAATGGCAGGAGGAGGGCACAGCCTCCATCACTGCTCAGTGTTTGGCACTGTTTTAAAAAGTATCCACAGCTCAAACTGGAGTAAAAGTGAAGATATCACTTAAAAATATCAGTTTAGTAAAAGTGAAAGTCACCAAAAATGATCAGTTAATGAGCAAAAGCCTTAAAGTGTCTGATGTCAAAGGTGCAATATGGAAGAATTACACTTAAAACATTTAAAAATCAACTTTAAGTATCAACAGGAGGTGAAAAATAACAATTTTGACATTATGACTACTGAAGTTAGCATGCTAACCAGCTAGCCCTGGCCAACGTTACCTATGGATTACTTTGTGACAAGTTAACCCCCAGCTCCCAAACTGGACTGCTAGCTGCACGGCTAACTGAGCTAACTAAGCTAACGTTAGCCGCAGTTAGCAGCAGGATGCCACTTCTTACGTATGGCACCTTTAAATGTACTTTAGCATCAAAGATACTGTAAATGTACAGTGGGGTTATCAAAATTACAGATTTATTTATTTTTTTTACTGATTGCAGATTAACTCATCTGTTAATTAATTTCATAAAGTGCGTATTTGGCTCTGATGCAGCATGAGATCTGCTAAAGTAACTTAAGTTTGATCCTCGGGTTAATTTTATCATGTTTGTGTAATTTTTCCAGTTTTTTTTTGGAGTCTATCACACCCGTTCCTCTCATCCTTTCCTTACTTCCTTCCATTCAACTTTCATTTCCCGTGCCTCTACCTTTCTCTCCTCAGTCTTTTCTCCCATTAATTCCCTTCTTTCCTTCCAGCTTCCTCCCTTTTTCCTTTCTTGATCTTTTCCCGTCCTTAAAAACACTTCCTTTCTCTTTCTGTTCTGTGTCAGAGCCCGACAGATTTTATCGGGTTGGCCAACGATATCGGCTGATATTAACCCATCACACACATCCCTGTTCAACATGCAGCGATATTAAATCTTATTTTTAAGAAGTTCTAATGCAGAAAAGGTGTTTTGGTCACTTTTAATTATTAAAGTCCCAGTGAAGTTGTACTGCTTCAGCACACTGATGTCGTCTGATTCATCTGACATTCCTGCATCGCACCCACCAAGTGGCAAAACAACAAATGGGGAAATCAAACCACACACACACACACACACACACACACACACACACACACACACACACACACACACTAATAAAAACACACTGACAGGTGCTCTCCACAAACACACACACGGCCACACAAGCCCTGTAAGCAGACAGGACAAGGAAGAATAACAACATATAATAAGAACAAGTCATCTGTGGAATTAGAAACTTGATAAATATTTTGTTCCATCTCAAACTCAAATGTGGACGAATGGGTTGGATGTAGTTGGGAAGTAGAAATATGACACTTTCTTCGTTTTACGACCCTGAGACACAAATTTAGTGATTCTGATTGGATATCAAGCCTGTTGGGTCACTTGATGACAACCAGGCTTAATTTGCTTTTCAGGACTGTGGCCTAGTAGCACAAATTATATATAAACAGTATCGTAACTGTGTTTTATTAGTGTATAATCAGCTTAAACTGAGAATAGCTGCGTTTTTGTTACTTTAGATTGAGTCCACCATATTTCTACAGGAGCCCAGAGCGGACAATCCAAACACTGGCGATGATCGTTAAGTTAAGGAAGAGGATGTTGGAAAATATGGTCACTTCAGGCTCCAGAAATCAAGATGGGGGTCGTTGTAATGCCAAACTCAGGGCTTTTTTGCGTCCCCTGGAAACAGCTCCTGTGTTCGTTCGTTCGAATATGTGTGACTGTGTTGTTTGTCTGCTTATACTCCAGGAGAGAGTAGACGGCCTGTCATTCTTCTTCTTCTCCTGCACTTACGATCCGTCCTCCTCTGTCCGTCGCTCTGTGATCTCTGTGGTCTCTCTCCCTGGGAGCTGTCACACTGTCCCATACAGACTTTCGTCTTCCTCCTGCTGCTGCTGTCGGTCAGCGAGCGGCTCAATGTAAATGTGCGAGAGACAAACAAGACAGCGAGACAGTCGGTCCACTCAGTATTCAGTCTCGACACACACTCTCTCCTGAAGTCTAAACGGTTCATGTCACAGAAGAAAAGAGTCCATCCTCTGACACCAGAATAATCCTCTTTTGCTCAACAATCTTCAGTTCGGATCCACCGAGAGCTGCTGTCCTCCGTCTGAATTCTCTCTTAGTTTCTTTCTCTCTTCTAGGATGGATGTTGTTGAGCTGACTTGTTTAAAAACTTTTGTTTCGAATCTGTGTTGCACCTCAAAGTCGATTTTCTTGATGGTCTTTTTGAATGTCAGGGATGATTCAAAGTTTCTGGTCACTCGATGATGTTAGCATTTTGCTAAGCTAAGCTATCCCGCCCAAGAATAGTCTCGCAGATCCGGTAGCATGACTGTAATCTCTAAACCGTGTTCATCTGAACTGAAGCAAACTCTATGTTACTCACAGCACAATGCAACAAGTTCAGGCACATTTTTCTGGAGACCTCTGAGTAAATTTAAGGATGAAGCATTTTTTTTACAGGCTGCATGAAAGTTAGCCTAACTTGCATAAGAGTCTATATGCAGTAAGTTAAATATTAAAGAGTGTATGAAGAGTCTTACAGTTGAAGCTACGTGTAGATTATTTAACAAAACCTAAAATTCAGAGCACAAGAAATCACTTCAGGTCCTAAAAAGCATGCCGCTGCAAACACAGAGTCTTGTATTTGGGCTAAAGTGTGTACACCTCTGGGGAACACCTGAGCAGCTGTGTGTGTGTGTGTGTGTGTGTGTGTGTGTGTGTGTGTGTAAGCTGTGTGTTCTCGTGGACTCTAAACATCACCGTCTAATCAAGCTGCAGGAACCACTTCAGAAGATGAAAGCGTTTCTCCGCCACACAGATAACAGCTGCTCAGGTGAGTCAAGGTGATATTTACAGGCCTTTGGGTTTTGAAAGGACGTCGATATCAGAAATAAATCGTTTTGTGGGCGCTGAGAGCAACGAAAAGGAGTCCGAAAGTTGATAAACTGAAGTCGGGCAGGTGAAATTGCTGCCATGTTTGTGCGTCACACGGTCCAGAGTCCAACAAGCTCACACATCTACTTCCTCCATCGTCTGTGTAACACATGCTGAACTCTGACCAGCGGACTGCTGCCTGCCTCACACACACACACACACACACACACACACACACACACACACACACACACAGGGGTCAGTGACCTCCTGTAGTTTAAAGGAGTCTCGAGGTAGTGTGTTAATGCCGCAGAGCTTCATTCACTGACACACTAGAAACATTCCACAGGCTGCTTGTAGGCTCACGGGTCACACAAGAGACTCTTCTGTACTCAGTGTGCTCAAGTTTATAGCGGCAAATTATAACCCAATTTTCACCAATCAGTCAATCAACCCATGAATTATTCAATCTAGTCTGCAAAATATCAGATCCTTTAAAAAATGCTCCCTCGGAACGAAGATGATGTCAACAAATGTCTGTCTTTTTTCGCAACCAACTGTCAAAAACAAAAACAAAAATCAGTTTACAATGATAGAAAACTAGAAACAGATTAAACTGGAGGTAATTTTCTGACAATGAAACTAAAATGTCCTGGAAAAAGCCTCTCTTAAAGATTTCATATGGTGCTTTTGGGTGTTTGTCTTTTCTATATTGTTTTATGAAGCATTTGTGTGCATGCAAAAGGTCTGAAAGTAAAAAAGAGCGTCTGGTTTGGAGTCGAGTCTTTACTTCCGTAACTTATGTTCGTCACTTTGTAACAGCAGTTATATACATATAAACATTTTGATATATTCATCATAAATAATGTACAATCCAATTAATCAGCCAATTGACCCACCCTCCTCTGCCTCTGATTGGCTACATCCTGTCCGTTAAGTAATGCACATGTGCAACTCTCACCGAAGATTGTACAGAGGCGAGACGTCTCACTACGTAGCTAAAACAGAGTGTTCAAGGCACGATGTGAAAGGGATGCTGCAGAAATGCACCATATGAGCAAAAAAAATGAGTTTTATGAAACCGTATGTCTGTAAAGCTACTCTACTAGGACCCCCGAATAAAATTATGAGCCTGGAAATTAGCATAATATGTCCTCTTTAACTTACAATTAAGTTCTTCTGGCAGGAAAACTTAAAGCACCTACGAGGAACTCTCATTCTTTAGTCGTTTCTGGCGACCCCTGTTGACAAAAGCGGTATAAACACCGCAGTCCATTGTCGTAAAGATCTCAATCTGGCTAGTTTGTGCAGTGAAAGAAAAACATAATGTAACTTTAATGCAAGCAGCTTAACCTTTGTGATAGATACAATTAAATAACTATTCAGAGACTGGGAGAGACTCTGAATAATACAAGAGAGTGATCAACAAATGCAGAAGGAAAAACAACAACGAGAAAACAACGGGAGTCCTGTCGTCTACCAACAAAAATAAAAATAAAAGTGAAGTGAAAAAAACTGTGAGAGAGAGAAAAGTAGGAGAAAACGAGTAATGAGGGAGGATGAGAAAGGGCTCGTCGTTTCACCTCACTAATCCTCAGTCTTTCTTCCTGAAATCTATAACTAATCTACTTCCTGGTTCCCCAGGAGACCAAAGGAGAAGTCAGGGATAGGCCACTTGTTGCCGAGGCAACTGCTCACTGCTCCTTTAATTGAACCCACTTACCCCCTGCTGTTCCCTACTAACACACACACACACACACACACACACATTCACACACTGCAACACACACGCAGAGGAGTAGAAGTATATATTCGTTGCAGAAAAATGTAAATAATTAAGTTGTGAGTTGTGTAAGTTACGTGATTAACGATCCAATCCCAAGTGCAAACATCGATTCATATCGGCACCATCGTTAAGATGTGCCTTTATTTTGAAATTCCAATGACACGTCTTTGTCACCGTTTACAAAAAGACATACCTTTCTTTTTATTAAAAAGAATAAATAGTTTTCCATTTAAATGTCCGGAACCACTGATGAAGTAACGTGTCCACTGAGCAGCTCCGTCCTCCCGTCCTCACCCAAAACCAGACGCTTCCATCTAAATCCATCTGTTAGTATCTGCCTTCAGTCAAAACTGTGCTTAATGCTCTTATCATCACAGACTTGCACACAAACACACATACGTGCTCATGGTTCACGTTTCCCTCCCGTGCCGCCATAACTTCAGTCCATCCACATGATAACAGTATTTAGTAAATTCTGTTTGTCTATTATCCCGGCATTCCTCGGATGCTCCGCCTCGTGTTCTGGATCAGATACGACTCGGAGACACACACACACACACACACACATACACACACAAATGTCACACACACAGTGCTGTGGGCGGATATGTTTGAAGTGCTGTGGGCCGGGGAGGGGATGTTTGGGGTTGACAGCGGACTAAAGAGTGTGTGCGTGAGGCAGGTACCTACATGCCCTCCTCTTTGTCTGCTTCTATGAGATACTTCAAACCGCACACTCTCCTGGTGGGCCCTCTCCTGGCTCTCTCTCTCTCTCGCTCTCTCTCTTTTGTTCCTCATACAGTTCTGCTTTTACTGCCACAAAGAAAAGGATCAGAGCCTGGAGTTAGTGATGTCTGTGGGTCAGGCGGTCCAACCAGTCTATCCAACTCTTCAGAGCAGAGTGAGATGTCTGGTCGCCCGCTGACTGGAACGTTGCCATCAGGTTCTATAAAACACATTCATGCTCCTCACCTCAAGACATAAAACTTTATAAAAGTCAGATTTCATCCCATTTTCAACCCCTTTAATACGACTGACCACATGACGCCGTCCACCCTCAGAACAAACTTACTTGTAATAGTCTGAAAAAAGCCAAATGTGTCTTTTCTTCTACATTTTTCAGGGATATTGTTTTTTTTGGAAGTTCAGTGAAAAATACAATTTCAGAGAAAACTTTGAACATGTCTGGAAATATGCAGCTTAGCACAAAGCATTAAGAGAGGAACAAACAGCCTCGCTCTGTCCATAGTGTCGCCAAATAAGCATGTTTCCTTCCTCATAAAACAAGTATGGGTTGTATATCAAATATCGATGATGGTGTTTTTGTGCTCTTACAGGTACGACGCCCCGACAGGTTAAAGTTAGCATCCACTTTTCTTGACACTGCAGCCTCCTCCCTCTCTTTGACCTGCTCACTCTCTCCATCCAGTCTCTCTTTCTCCTCCTTTCCCCTTCATGGCTCTCGCCTACTTTGAAGTCTGCTGGCATCCGAAAGAGGACAAAGAGACACAAAGAGACGAGCCGGGCTGCTTCTGAAGACGGACAAAAGGATGAGCAGGAGAGATTGGATAGATAGAGAAGAGAGAGAGAGAGGCGCGGCAAAGGGCAGGAAGGGAAGAGGAGGCAGAGAAGAGGAGAGGATGAATAACTTTACGAACGAAAAAACTCAGAAGTTGGAGTGATTTACTTTCTTATTCTTTAAATAAGAAATATTGCGACAGGTTTAGAGTTCACCTGTCTGCCTGAGTTTAGTTTGAGCTGACATCTAGTGGCCTTTAGAGGAGCAGCAGGTTGAAAGGTCAGCACTCATTTACTGATTTCTATTGGGACTTTTCCACTCCATGTGTTTGTTTCGGTTTGACCCAGTTTGAATCAGCACGTTCACTTTTGTCCAGTCCAGAGTGGCAGGGACTCACATTTCTATGACAACCAGGCTACCTGCTTGAAGGTGTGTCATTAACCGACGAAATCAGGAAATATAGTGTTTTCATCAGCGGTAACCTGAACTGTTGAACATGATGACACAGTAAACTACAGCAGATATCTGAAAGTACAAACACAGGAGAGAAAGTCAACTTCACACCACAGAGATTCAGTGAAAACTACTTGGCGCTCAACACCCAGACACTTTTATTTACTGAAAACATCTTCGGTCTCCTGCACAGACATGAGTGGAGTCTCGCCACACAGGCCTGTTTGAGGGGTAGAAAGGGTTGGCCGCGGTCCCGAGGTGTCACTGGAGCCCGCTTGGACTGCTTAAAACTACTGAATATGGGAAAGCAAATGAGCGGAGTATGGTTTGAATCAGCGGCCAGGGGAAAAGCCCCAAATGTGAACTGCCTGTGTTGACAGGCAGTGTTGGAAGTATCAGTGACATAAACTCCTATTTAGATGGAAATAAGGTTGAACTTCAATCAGCAACAATAGAAGCTTCACTCAATAACACAAAAACCTGCCGACAGAACATAAAGTAAAGTTCTATTTAAAGAACAAATGCAATAAGAGCCTAGAGATAAGGATATGTCCTCCGCTATGGGACCATATTCAGCCTCTTGTCTAGTAGCTGAAACACTGTTCTTTGTCTCTCTCTGAGTGCGAGTATGTGTGTGTGTGTGTGTGTGTGTGTGTGTGTGTGTGTGTGTGAAAGGTATGCAGGGGGCCAGGTGAAGGGGTTCGGGTTGGGGGGGGGGGGGGAGTGTGAGGGGCTTCCATCCCTTCATGTTAAGTTCATTGTTGGGCGAGCTGCGACTCGTCAGGCGCTCCCTGCCACAGGCTGAGAAACACCACCAACGCATGTTTAGCATCTAATTTAGATCCAGATCAAGAGTTTGGCTCTAAAAGATGATGCACTCTGTGTGTGTGTGTGTGTGTGTGTGTTACTGATATTCGAATAGTAACAAATGAAAAAAGAAAACTTTGAGCAGAGGAATTCAAGTTAATCTTTTATCCTTAACATTACCAAAAATCTCTGCGACTGATAAGAGCCTCGTGCTGCGGATGGGTTTGGTTTCCTCGAAAGCTTTGGTTTCTTTTCATGGCCGAGTGATTCGGACGTTTGCATTCACACATGCAGCTCCTCTGGGTGATGTTTGGAAAATTTTAGGCTAGCAGTGCGGATATGAAAGGAGCTTTAGGTGGCCACACATCAATCTGAGGAAAGCAACATGATTCTGTCCTTCTGCTGGACCGCAGCATGTAGCAATGCTTATTGTTTAGCTCAGCTTTGAGTCTGACATGCAAACATGAGCACTTAATTCATATTTTTCTGCCCTATTAAGACCAACAATTGGTGTTTTGTTCCAGCCAATATTTTTTAGGGTCTAACGAGCTTCATGCTGCAATCAATTGTACTAACTTTAAAGAAAGACGACCTCCAACACCAGAACAGTAAGCAGAACTATTTCTATGATTGCTTCTTTTGTTTTGTTGCCATTCTCATTTCCATTCAGTTGATTTATGCTTGATAGGAGACTTTGCGAGCCTCCTCCTGTCTCTTTGCTAGATGCTTGTAAGGTGCAGAGACTTGCCATTAGTTCATTAGTTTGCTGCAGTTTTCCCAAACAAATGCACCGGGAGGCATTTACATTGGAAGTCAGGAGTAGCTACTTGGAAATAGCGACTTCAGACTTCAGTCCTCCTAGACAAGGTGGGTTCGTGTCCTGTCAGAGTTTTTCTCACGACACACAGGTCTGAGGCAGCTAATGGTTAGTAATTTGTCCATAAACAGGAAGAGGCTGAACAGCAGAGCACACTCACTAAGAGAGTCTGTCATTTCATCTGAGAAAGAGGGAGGAGGAAAGAAGGTGACAGCTAGTTACCTATTACCTGGTGTAGCGGCGTTTCTATCGGGTCGACGTGCAGATGCACAGGTATGACCGGTGAAATATGTGAAGTGGAGAGGGTAAGAGTGCTGCAAATATTCACATACCACAGTGCATAGTCCAGCAAGGGCTTCTGGGAAAAAAGCAAAGGAGGTGATGAGGATGATGATGATATACTTCTCACCTGCACTGCTTCTCACCTGTAGGGAAAAGAAGAGAGGGAGGATGTGTGGGAACGAAGCAGTAAAGCAGCAGTCGACGACAGCTATCACTGAGGTTAAAGATGCCCTGAAAGCGCTCTCACACACCAGCGGACCATCACCTCCACACTGTGTTTAGCCTAAATGACCACTGTAACCTCCCCTTGCCTTCACCTTGCCCTGTTATTCCCACTTTGACCTCCACGTCATCTGCTCGCTCGTTCTTTGAAAGCCAGATGGTGCAGACAGTTGGAGGTAACACAGAAGAGCTGCAAGTACAAAATCCAGTTGCGACAACAGTCCGACATCAGTGGTGCTGAGCAGGGCGGAGAAAATTATCCTTCATCTTTGATTTGGCAAAGGCTGCTTTGACTTTAATGGAAATCCCAAAGTCAGATTTAATCAGAGTTTTGTTACCGTACACCTGCGTTCACAGAGATTGTTTTACTAATGACAGGAAGAGCGTGAGACAAACCTAATTTTGAGGAGAAAATGTCCTTTAGGGCAGTAAAGTGTTGACTAACCACTTCAGATAAGTTCACAGTAGACTGGAGGTCAATAACAAGAGTACTTTACAAGACACTTTAGCTCGTAAATAACAAATCTTGTTACTTTACTTTATTATTAAACTGCAACCATATGGAAATTAGGGATGCACTGATTTATCTGATATCAGTCGACACCCGTCTTGTTCAGTCAATCAGTCTTAAAATCAGCAAATAAGATGACATTCAGGGATAGTTAGGACCAAAATATATGATGTAAGCAGCTAAAATATTCATATCATTAAGGATTTGGGTGGTTAGAGGGCTTTAATGGCTTCGGAAGCAGTTACTTTTTAAAAATTACAAATTTTCCGTGTGGAAAAAAGCTTCAATTGAACATTTTGTATGATGGAATATGAAGCCTGCTCACACAGATAGTGTCAATAATAAAGATTTCTCTGTTTCTCTGACACAAAAACAAGAAAAAACAAATAAACAACAACAAAACCATCCGTGACGTCACAGACTTTCAGTTGGTGCAGCCGGAAATGAATGGAGGCTAACGGCCGCCCTGAACGCTATCCCCCATCTTTGAACACTAAATCAAATAAAATTAAAGATTAGAATCCTAAAAATGTAAACTACATGAAGCTAATGGGCTTAAACATGAATTCCGTTTATATCTCCTGTTATGTTTGCAGTTTTCACATGCTAACGCTAGCTAGCTTGGAAAACACACATTGCTAGCTAAACTGCTACATTAGCTCTTTCTCCCTACTGCTTCCTTTGAACAATGTTACTAAATTGTCATATTTTCATCGAGTTAAGATTTTAAGCTTTCACAGTTTCCGAAAGCCAAACAGAGATTATTTTTTTCTGATATATTGAACACTTTCAGTAAAAGGACACCAACTTCACCTGACATCCTTTCGGCGGCGCTGCACCTGTTCGTTGCAGTACCGCCGTTCACCACTCAACTGTCACATAGCGCACGCTGTATTGAAAGGGGGGCGCTGTTTCTCACATTTGAGAAACTGCAACAGGGCCAACTATGCAGGTAAAACTGTTTAAAAAGGTGTTTTTATTTATTTATATAAATCATATTTTTAGTAATACAGGATGTCTGAAGTTGAATCCACTCACTCAACTCAGCTTTATTTATACAACAACTTGCATACAAAACATGCAGTAAAGTTTAAACAGCAAGGGTGAAAAAGTACAAAAGCCAATATACAGCTTACGTTTGATTTATTTATATTAAAATAAATAAGTCGTATAAGAGCAAGGATCAGGGGTAATGTATTTGTCATTAACAACACAGATTGCATGCCACATAAATAAAATATACAGGTACACACACATACATGAATGAATAATGTTAGGATCCTATACACAAGCTCTCATTTTAAAGCAGAGGTTGTCTGTCGGGTCAATAATGGAGTCTCAGCAGTGATGTGCTGTTATGATCAGGGCAGAATGACTGAATTATTAAGGCTAATGCATCAGGTGCATGTTTCATTTATTGTTTTCTTATTGTGGAATATCAAAAATATAACAATGCAGTACTGAAGTGCAGACCCTGATGGATTTCCTTTTCTGCCTGCAGCATGAAACCAGTTTTTCTGGTTCTGGATGAAGCTCCATTTCCTGTCACATGCTGCCCTCTGCTGGAGGGAGCCTCAGTGAGGATGGAGCTCTGTCTCAATGTGCTCCTTCATTACCTGTAATGGTTTATACTGACGTAAGAGGGTTCGTCACCTCAGACCGCCACAGGTATTTTACATCATTTCATTCATGCTTCTATTTATACTGCAAGTCCTCACAAATTAATAACAATCACATTATATTGAGCAAGCTGTGAACCAGAACTTTTCACATCAAGCTCTGCAGCCTATTGTTTTCTGTGACAGCCAACAGAACCACTGGACTCTCTGATAACTACATGTGTGAGGCTTCATTCACCACCTTCTACAATAAAAGCCAGCAGTAATGTCTGTCAGTGAAGAGGTTGTTGGTGTGTACTTTCAGATCAATCCAACACATCTTTTCATGCTGCCTTACTTTACCTTTTATCAAAATCTCCATTTGATTGCATCTCTATTGTCATAGCATGCATCACTTAGATCATTTGATTAAAAAAAAGTGTCAATAACACTTAAATTAGATTTCACCTGGCGATTAAGTGGAAATGAGGACTATATGCAGCTTGTTTTATTCCTCACCTGGATATTTTAATCATTAACACAATTCACACGTTCATTCACAGTAGATTCAAATGTTGAATTAAAGCCCAATGCTCAAACTATTAACCAGTTCATGTCCATCAGTTAGAGTAATAACAATGAAAACGATGACAAAGAAAGTGTTTTTTTATCCCATTTTATTTTACAAAGATTCCACAGATCCAACGTCACGCTTAGAAGTTCCTGTGAGACAAGAGAGGAAAACAAGTTAGTTTCCAAATTGAAGTTTCTGATCCAAACCCTGATAAACATCATGCACAATATGTTAAGACAAAATAATTACTGTGTTTTCCAAATTCCAGACTGTTCCAAGTTTTAAATTGATAAACAGCTGACTTTTTTCCTCTCTGCGGTTACGAGATAATCTGATCACAATCTATTCTAGTATTTTCAACAACAAAACTTGTAGGAATGTCTCAGTTTATAAAGCCATGAATGGACCCATGTTCAGGGACCTGTCACACTAAGAAAACAGGTGGCAATACAATGACCAATTGAACTATTAATATGATGTGTAAACTTCAAATAGTTATGTTAATAATAGACATACGGTAATGTTTCATCAAGAATCCAGTGCCTCTTTAATCATTTCCATTTATCCTCACTGTGTCATAGGTGGTGGTGTGCAACCAACAATAGTTGCCACCCCAACACAACACAACAAACGGTCACATTTACGATCATCGCACGCCATGTTCGAAGAAATGAGACTAGAGCAAGACAATCACACCTGGAAACAGTTATTTGCTAGTGTGGGCATTTTTTCAGATTTCGTTTTGGAGTTATTTTGGGCTCCATCTATAAACGGCATTTAGCCGCTTCAGTTTCAGGCTCCTGTTTGTTTTGCATGCTGGCTCACTATCACATTGTTCATGTATTTAGAACGACACCTGTGCTTCAGTCAAAATGTCTGGTGAATTATATACCCATATTATTTTTAAAATGTGTGAATTTCTTGTGTCAGACTGTTTTAACAGTCTGAGAGGCACAACTGATTCCCTCTCCTTGGTCAAAGAGCAACGACGGGTTCTTACTTTGCAACATCAGGTTCTTACTTTGCAACAACGCTGTCATTCCTTGCGAGCCTGAGGATGGAGTCATCAGACTCACCCTGTAGGAGACATAAAAAAATCTGCTCAGACAAAAACTCTGCATGTAAAAGACACTTATTTACTGTAGCAGCTGACTCGGGGTCAGGCTGAGGTTGTTTTCTATACAGAGAACACAGGAACTCCTTTTGTTAAGCAGAATCTAAAGTCAGTCAAACGTATCTAAACCCTTCCTCTGCTGTCCTTTTTTCAATTATTAAATCACAACAGCTGCAAATTTGTAAAATGATTCTGTATCAAAATAATCAATTTCCTCTTGAACTTTTTACCCACTATCAATAAACGGGTCAGAGAAAACAATGGAAAAATTATCTGTGCAACAAAAGTGACCCGATGAAAGAGATAAACAGTCGTCGATCATCACTTGTCAGGTTGGTCTTTCAGTTAACAAAAATGCGACCAACTTGCATTCATAGATTAAAATCATGACCTACAAAACACACAGAAATGGAAGCTACAAGACAAGCAAGCTGATTTTCTGGGTTTCCTCAAAACACAATACAACATTCAGCTGAGACTTACCATTCTGCGGATGGCGCCACAGATAGCGTAGGTCTTGAACTGACCATTGAAGCGACCAGTCACCTTGTCGACCTGTAGATGACAGAGCACACTGCGTCAGAACATGTCAAGTACAAAACAAACTGATGAACATAGAAAACTTTGTGTGGAGCTCTCAAAGTCCTTCAACATAAGATGTTAAAATGTTTTAATCTCTTGACACTGAATTGATTTCACAACAATTTTGCATCTTGAATATCTAACAAAACCAGCCAGCAACTAAAAAAAAAAGGTGCCATTTTGGTGCTTTAGCAGGTTATAGGTTTGCTAAAATCATTTTATAAGTCCAATCAATTTCTTGACTTAAGACGCGTGAACGTATTTTTCTGACTGTTTCCTTTTCTGGACTCAGCTATCTGAAAAACAATGAACAGACTGCTGGAACTTTCTGGAGTTGTCGTCATTGTGAACATAAAATCCCTGTTAAACTTTGAACTACAAATCACATGAAGATGAACTGTAATCTCTAAAAAAGTAGATACATATAGCAAAACATCTAAAGAAAACAAAACACCCAGCCTGCATGTTAAGTAAGGGTTAGAGAAACAAAACAAAACACAACACTAACCAGTAAGGCATCTGAACGACCTGCAAACTGTCTCAGTGACTCAGACTATGTTTACAGTCACAATGAAGATTATTCTTCCATCAGTTCCTTTTGTTTGCTAACAAAACTATTTGTTATGTTCCTGTTTCCATGCTACACAGCCGGTCTGATGACCGAGAGTGTCCAGCTGTAAATTATGTAACAGCTTCCATTCTCCCCAGTACTATTCCACCTCAGTGTCATGGTGATGTTGTGGTTTACGCTTATGAACTCCATGCAAATCTCACAACCAACACTGGGCCTCCCTGTTGGTTTTACGACTGTATACAAATTCACTTCAGTATAGCACCAAGCTAGCAGTGCCCTATGAGTCACAGTCATAAAAACATACACAGTTCATAAATAAGGCGCGACGGTTATTCAAGTTCAACTTGTTATATTTAACTTTAAGTTATTACAGATAAGAAGTTTAAATCATCAACATAAAATGTCCACGTCAGGCTAAATCTTGAAACTAGGTTTGATGAAACTGTTGCAATATATATAACTATTAATACCTATTATCTAAAAATGGTTTCAACACTCGTTTTTGTAGTATTGGTATCCTCTCAGACAGCACACTGAAACATGCACTGCTGTAGATCTTTACATACTGACATAAGTAACCTGACTTGGAGGGTGCTGTACCAAAGACACGGCACACAAATGACATGTTGTGCGTCCCTGGTATTGAATATAGACCATTTTCTAAGCATTGAACCAAAGTACAAAATTCCAGTATCGTGACAATACTACTGGGGACATTTACACATATTCATACATAAGATGATCAACTTTCCTACTGATACTATTAATTTTACCTCAGCAATGTTCATCTGGATGGAGGCATGGTCCTTGGCTCCAATGATTCTGTTGCTAGCAGAGCTGCAAAAACGCACAAAGTACATTACTTTCACCTTCTTATGAGTCACATCATACACACTGACATCCACACGTATAGTTATGACCAACACAGCTTTCAACTGAGCCTGAAGGACAAATTATGCAAGCTTTCAGCTGATAACAAAAGTGTATTTCCCCAAAAATGATCAAGATGATTCCTCAGCTATTGTGTATGGATCATCACTCACCATTTACGTGGGACGTACAGGTCCACAAATTCACCAGCGTCGTTCTGCATGATTAAAGTTGTACAGGTGGTCGCTTACAAAGCTGAAAAAAATTAATTAAACTTTCGTGAGAAATCAGAAAAAGCATTTTTTTTTTAACGCCAACTAGCTTCCACAACTCCGGTCACACTCTGAAGACACACGTGGAAAACATATCTTAATATTCTATCAGTCCTCTGTTATTCAAAAGCTACATAAATGTCTTCGGTAAGAATAAAAAGTAACATTTCTTCTATGTGAAGCTACACAGACATCAGCATTTACAGGAGTTAGCTAGCAGTTAGCTTGCGCTGTTAGCATGTTAGCACTTAACGGCCGCATGTGGCTGCTCACACTCGACCAACGGCTGATATTTACACACAACTTTTCCGTTAAACATCACAGAAATATCATCTACAGTTACACGGTTACTTTATGTTTGACAAATGTTACAGAAATCACGGCTACACGAGGGTAAATTAGGATTTTTGTACATTTTCAAGAGGAGCGCCCGACAGATACTCACCGTATACGACTAATGGCCGACAGGAAAGGAAGAGCGACGAACCCGGAAGTAGAGTATCTCCCTCTCTCTGAACGTGTCGCCACCTGCAGGATTTTGTTAGTACTGCAAAACACATGCAGACACTGTGAGGACAATTTGAGACTGTTTTGTTTCACTGTAAGTGTTGTCTGACCAGGGCATTAGAAACAATCAGTAATTAATTGTTATTATAAAACATTTCAAACACTTTGATTTATTTTAGCTTTAAATGTGTTATATACATGAAATGAAAGCTCCTGATGAGCTGTTTAATGCCAAAAGGGAACATATGAATTCTTATAAGACAATTCTAAGGGCCAACAAAGCACATGTGCACTTACATAACCTGCAATTAACATTGTTTATTCAATAAATGTAAAACTATAGTCCATTAAGTGTATTGCCATCCACATGTTTATGCACTTTTAATAGCAACGATGGCATTTAAAGGTGCATTATGTAGTTTTTGGGAAGACATTTTAATCACGATTCATTGGTTGACTTGACACATTTTTTTCTGCCTAAAATTATTCAATAAACAAACACTCTTTGTCTTCATGACTGAATAAACAAACTGACCTTGAATGACAAAACGATTTATACTGTTTTACTTTGTTTATATGTGGCGGACCCTGCCACCTTTCTAGCTTCAAACACTGTTCAGGGACCTTATTCTCCTCTGAGAACAGCTTGTTTAATCAGTTATAGAAAAAATACATATTTTTCTGTTTGTATTATTACCTCATTAATATTGTGGATATATTAAAACAATGACAATAGACAATTTTTTTGATTTATTTTAAGGATGCAATAGTTTTAGCTTTAGTTGCTCCTAAAGTGGCAGCTGCAGGCTCTGTCATAATGTTAAAAACAGATGTAATAACCTGTTATCGCATCTCATCAGTGCAACATTAACTCAAAAACAGGAAATATATTAACTTTACGCCTATAGAGGGGATTTGATCAGAACATATTCTTGGATTCAGAGATGTATTATTTCATGAAAGGATTCTCTCATTTGAGTTTTCTTCATTGTTGTGACAACAGCAGCTTGTTGCATAATATCTCTGTTATCTCATCAATTATTCATTGGCAAGTTGCAGCTCTAAAAAAATACACATTGTGTACAGAGCAGTGTGTGTCACCTTGTGTCATCAGCATTATAAATAACTTTATTATCTGAAGGGAAACTCCACCAATTCTAGTTGTTAACGTGTGCTAAGAGGTGTTGGGGAAAACTACTGCATGTGTGAGAAAGTGTTGTTTAAAGCCTTCCGTGACTCCAGAGGAAGCTGCATGTGATCTGAGAAACTGCCTCCAGTGATGTCACACAGTGGCTCAGTTGCATTGTGGGTAATGTAGGCAGCAGGTTTTGAACAGGAAGCAGAATGCGTGGAATAAAAGCGGTGATACGTCGGGTTTTTCTGTCCACGTTGAGTCCAACACTGTTACACCAGTGGACTACTTTTCAAAACCTGGTGCCTACGTTACCCACAATGCAACTTAGCCATTGAGGGACATGACTGTTGGCTAATTATCAGGGTCACAGAGCTGGAAAATGACTTTATACTACTTTTTCACTTATTCAGTAGCATCTTCTTGCTACCAGACACACGTGTTGTCAGGTTTGGTCCGTTGCACATTCACATCACAATTTTTAATTCAGCATGGGGGGAAACCGCAAGCATAAAGCAGGAAACGGCTCTGGATATCAAGCTTCAAATCTCAAAATAGATCTTTTTATTTAAAAACAGGATGCTTCGTTATGACATCGACTAATCAAATTGTAAGTGTACAAACTTCAGTTGCAACTTAAGAATAAATAATTCCTTCATAATTGATTTTAAAAGCATTTCATGGATTGTAAACAGTAAAATAACCATTCATTTAATTCTAATTAACTGTAAATTCACCATTTATCTGTGTGGTTATAGTAAAGTGCTGCTGTGAACACATATAGTACAAACTGTCTGCTGTTTGTTGCAGGTATTGACAGAAAGAATCCAAACACTGTGATTTTGACTTGAATTCAAAAGTTTATTGAGGTTCTAGGAAATCTCCAGCATGGTAACATTTTACAATGCACATAATGGACAACAAAAATGTTGATAAAATACCAATAAATATAGAAAATAATAATAAAGTAATAAGTTAAGTGTTTTATTTCAAATTACATAATATATGTAACTAATGTGTGACGTGCGGCACGTGTGCTGCGTGTCACATCTTTCAAATAAAACAGGTAAAGTTTTTCCCCCTTTTTCCCTGAAAAAACATGTCGATCTGAGACCCTGCTGGAAAAATTCAGCAAACTATGAAATCACATGTAAGAAAAACATGTTGTATAGATATTCCATGTCTCAGACACACATTAAACTTTAGCTATAAAATAACATAAATATGAGAGTAACCATATATATATAATATATTAATTTCACATATGCACACCAAGCAGATACGTCTTCTCCACATGAATACATGTGATGGTACTTTAAAGAGCTTGAACAGAATGTATTGATGCAATAAGCAGAAACATTTGAAAATCTAAGTTGTTGGAAAAAAAGTCAAAGTGAAGAGTTTCTAAAGCCTCGTTATATTATGAAGATGCTGCTGATTTCTCCCGCACACATGTACATCCGACAGGAATTTTAATGGGACACCTGCACCAATGACTGGGTGTGCCAGCGGTCGTCATCCGGTAGACATTAATCTGGATTTCGATAGGCTTTGCGACCATGAGTGGCTCAGTGCATTCCATGCAGTTGGCAACTGTGATGGAGCGGGGCTCTCTGTCATCTTCAGTTTGATTCCTGAAAAAGTGAGAAAAAACAAACGTGAAAAAAGGAAGCAGTGGAGGAAAACACAGGGGACGCTAGAGCTGGGTAAGCTATAGATTTCAATATTAATACATTTCTTTTATTTTTCACTGCTGCACAGTTGCATGATCACTTTTGTTTCATTTCCCCACAACTCAACAAATATCAGATGGACTATCATACACAAAAAACTGTATTGTATTTAATGTTATAAATGTAATAGATCACTAAATGTACTTGGACAAAGTAACTCTGCCTGTGATTAAGTAAGAATACTCACTCCAGGCTCCAGGGTGCGATTGAAGTATTTTGGTGGTCCAGCACGAGTCTGGGGGGCTGATGCATCTTATTGGAAGTTGCCAGTGTACAGCTGTCAGGACAGGTCCACGACATGGGGGCGTTCCACGCTGTCCCGATCAGACCCAGTACAACCTAGAAGCACAAAGCACGAAAAATTTTCTTCCGTGATTCACTAAAATAACCAGCTGATTGCTGTCTGAGCTCATGCTCCTGGTATGTGACATACGCTGCACATCTGCTGTCTTTCTTTCTTGTTCTCTCTCGTGTGTTCTTTCTACCAAATGGAAGCTAGATTAGCCATAAAAAAAAAAAACTATTTTGACACAATTATTTCAGGGCATCTTTAGCCGTCCGGTGGTGAAAATCACTGCTACTGCTGCCTCACACGGTCTGACGTTACTGAGCTGCATGTGTACTGCAGAAATGAACGCCACAGAGAAAATATCATGGTCTTTACACATTCACCACAGAGGTAAAAAAAAAAAAACTAACAACACTTTTACAGAGGAGCAATAAAAAGCATCCTGACGGGGAAAATCAGAAACCGGAAAGCTCTGCAGCGGGTGATTTAAACTCCCTACATCATCACTGGTACCCATCTGCTGAGCATCAGTGATACTGATGAGGTGTCTAGTTCCCTTCACCCTGCTGCCGTACCACCAGACTACCACCAACTCGTCCTCAACGCTCCATCAACATTTTGGTGTACTACAACTTTGTACTGAAATGATAATAAAATGAACCCTTTGAAAGAACCGTAAATGATCGTGAAATATACACACATCTTTTAGTATCATTTACTCACCAGAAGAGTAGCAAAGTCCATTCTGTGGCTGAAAAAGCAAAGTGTAACAGGATCTGTCCTTCTGTCTTATCTTGTGTGAGCTCAGTCCAGCTGAGAGATATTCTGCCTCAGAGAGCGGGAGGTGTGTACCTCTCCCAGTGCACCTTTGCTGTTTTTATACACTGAGTGATGAAAGAACATTTGCATGAGGGGGAAAACAACGGAGGCGGGCGAGCATCACTGGGCAAGCGGCCAAAGATGTATTTTCGTCTCTGTTCGATATCAGGTCTTGACTCAATGTGTGCGCAACAGACGTCTGCTTTTTTTTTTTTCACTCTGTTTTGGCTGCAGTTGGCTTGAACCCGCCAGACGTCTACAGGTCGACACAAAGTGATAAATATCAGGATGTAAAAGTCATTAAAATGTCTGTAAGTGTTGAAAAGCCCAAACCTGCAACAACCTCAAGGCCAGCCTGTTTATAAAAGGCAATTTATGGAGGTTATAGTTTATATTCATAACAACCTTTGGCACATTTTTGGATGCATTCATACTTGAGCGCCGTATTTGAATCAGTAGTTTAGACAACACACACACACAGATAACACAAAAAGACACAACACAATATTTGTTTATCCGTCTGCTTCACCGATTCCATGAAACTGACCACAACAACCACAGGGGAAACCTAGAGGGATTTCTCCAGTGGGTGTTGCAGGGTATCACACAGCACAAAAGATAAGCTGAGCCGCAGCTTCCACCGTATTCAGCGGAGGGAAGCCTAGCCAGACTCCCACGTAAGAGGTTTCCCTTGTCATCAGGCGTGTGGTGACCAGCCTGCCACCTACGCTGTCTCCTGTCTCGTTGCATTCAGCGAACTAGGGAAGTTCAATAAGGATGAAACTAGAAAAAAGAAATGCATACAAAAGCGTTCAGTGGAAGAGTTTGGAGCCGTGTTATTGCAGTGCACAAGAGATGTGATGTTTATACCCAACACATTTAACTTGAGTGAGAACTATGCTTGAATTGCTGCCAAGTTCCTCAACGGCTGATCAGCCAGATATGCCGACATGATGGCAGTGTATCTAAACAGGCCAACACAGTTCTACTTCAAACTTCATCCCGTCTTCGAGCATTTGTGCCAAAGGAATGTCAGATAGATATTCGGCAGCAATGGTGGTTGTTTAATGGCGTTTTCACCACGGTGATCCTGCAAATCCATTTTACAAATTTGACAAACAGCGATTGAACAGACAGTTCATCCAATCGCCTGTCCTTTCTAGTGGCGCCTTTTCCAGATGGTTGTGAGTGACAAACCATCAGACACGTCAGGTCTTCAGATCTTTTTTTTCCCACGCAGTCATGATGTCATCTTCTCAGACTGTCAAAGCAAATAGCAGGACAGGTCATTTCCACACGGAATGGCGGCAAAGTACTTGTTCTCTTTTGTGTCTGAGATGACTATGTCCAAACCTAAAGTTGACGTAATGTGACATGAGGGTTTCAACGAGTCACTGAAACTGTGATATGACACTTCAATTATTCACCTAACCCTCGGTACCTCATTAGGTCCCCTAATCAATTATCAGATAATGCTTTGTACTGAGTTTCAATTACATCATAATTTTCATAAACATTGTTCATTTACAATCACTTGATTTGGGTGATTTTTTATGCATTTTTTTGCATTTAAGATTTCTGTGTTTGGATTCAGATCATATGACACATTTACTGCCAAATTCCTCTGAAACTATTCTTGCATCATACGAAAGCCCTCGGACAAGTTCTGGCTACTTGTGGTTTCTCTACATGTGATGAGTAATTTTACAGCTTCAATTTGGAGCGCATCCAACAATAGAAAGGGAAATAGTTAGCTGTACTAAATCATAAAGGACAACACTGAATTTGTGTTTTTTTATACTTTGACCTCGATGTTCCTCAACAGTAAAATGCAGCAGTGATTATATTCCGTGGTGAAGGAGCGCATGGTAGTTGATCAGTAATGAAATACTGCCAATGAGTTATTATCATCCTGACCGATTAGGCAAGATTCAGTTCTATCTTTGAATGTTGGTAAATCATCAGTCAGTGACTGCACTGTGTGATTCCAAAATGTATCACTGATCTTTCATCATAACATATAAATGAGTGGAGAGGCTGGCTCATCTAAATTTTCCATTTGAAAGTTATCTCCCCGAACTTTATGACCTCGTTATGACATCACACAGCCAACAAAATCCACGTACCTCACCTCTAAATCAAAGGAATTAATTAATGTCAAAAGTATCTAACCAACAGAAGAATCCCACGTCCTCCTCCTTCCAGGCCTCCCTCCAAGACACAAACGCAGATAAACGAGCACTGCTGGCCAGCAGGAGACATGTCAGCGGCTAGTTTGCTATGTTCCATAAGCTCTGGGCTTTTTTTTTTGTCTTTGAGTGCCACTGAGTTGCTTCAGAATAACAGACTCAGAGACGGTGTGTTTAGTGCTACTGAGTTAGCTTCGGAACAACAGACTCAGGGATGGTGTGCTTAGTGCTACTGAGTTAGCTTCGGAACAACAGGCTCAGGGATGGTGTGCTTAGTGCTACTGAGTTAGCTTCAGAACAACAGGCTCAGAGACGGTGTGCTTAGTGCTACGGAGTTAGCTTCGGAACAACAGGCTCATGGACGGTGTGTTTAGTGCTACTGAGTTAGCTTCAGAACAACAGACTCATGGACGTGTGTTTAGTGCTACTGAGTTAGCTTCGGAACAACAGGCTCAGGGACGGTGTGTTTAGTGCTACTGAGTTAGCTTCGGAACAACAGACTCAGGGACGGTGTGTTTAGTGCTACTGAGTTAGCTTCGGAACAACAGGCTCAGAGACGGTGTGCTTAGTGCTACTGAGTTAGCTTCGGAACAACAGACTCAGAGACGGTGTGCTTAGTGCTACTGAGTTAGCTTCGGAACAACAGACTCAGGGACGGTGTGCTTAGTGCTACTGAGTTAGCTTCGGAACAACAGACTCAGAGACGGTGTGTTTAGTGCTACTGAGTTAGCTTCGGAACAACAGGCTCAGAGACGGTGTGTTTAGTGCTACTGAGTTAGCTTCGGAACAACAGGCTCAGGGACGGTGTGTTTAGTGCTACTGAGTTAGCTTCGGAACAACAGGCTTATGGACGGTGTGTTTAGTGCTACTGAGTTAGCTTCGGAACAACAGGCTCAGGGACGGTGTGCTTAGTGCTACGGGGTTAGCTTCAGAACAACAGGCTCAGGGACGGTGTGTTTAGTGCTACTGAGTTAGCTTCAGAACAACAGGCTCAGGGACGGTGTGTTTAGTGCTACTGAGTTAGCTTCGGAACAACAGGCTCATGGACGGTGTGTTTAGTGCTACTGAGTTAGCTTTGGAACAACAGACTCAGGGATGGTGTGTTTAGTGCTACTGAGTTAGCTTTGGAACAACAGACTCAGGGATGGTGTGTTTAGTGCTACTTATTGATTGCAGTCAGGATGTTAAGAGATTTCCTCCAAATATAACAAGAAATTCTTCTAGAAAACCATCCCTACTTTTAATCAGCAATTTGTTTGCTCAATTTGCTCAAACTAAAATGCAACATGCAGTCCTTTGTTTGCCCAATTTGCTCAAACTAAAATGCAACATGCAGTCCTTTGTTTGCCCAATTTGCTCAAACTAAAATGCAACATGCAGTACTTTTGTCGCAAGTAAATGTCGCTCATAGTTATTACATCATTTTACTAAAGTAACATTTTGAATACAGGACTTTAACTTGTGGAGGAGTGTGTTTTACAGTGTGGTGTCAGTGCTTTTATGACTAGTATCTGAATCCTTCTTCCACCGCTGACTAGAGGACAATATTTCATGAACATTTGCATTGGATGTAAATTGTGAGGTGCACCCAGTGTGGGTTTCTTGGCCGAGCCACTGTGAGCATATCTGCATTTTAACTACAAGTGCATTAATAATCAGCCAACAGCAACAGAAATTAGTGACCATTCATCCACATGTTCACTTTCAAAAAAGCATCTTCCTGAAGGTTGAAACGTTTGCCATTGGGGAAAAAAAAAATATTTTTTTTTTAGCTTTGTGTGGGCTAATAATCATGAAAGTGGATTCACTTTCAAACCTGCTTGGTGTGGGGGAGGTGAAAATGCCTTCCAACGCTCTCTGAAGTACTGACTTTGGATTACACTGAAAGTTGTGAGTCAGCCTTTGCTCACATCCCATTCGCTGTTGCTTCATCAACGAGCCTTCGGGAGAGAGCCAAAGCAGTGGTGTTGACAGACATCATGCCGAACATACAGGATATTACCAAAGAACAAAAAAACAAAGAGATTAACGGGGACCTGGTGTGGGCAGATGTCGTGAGTTTGCTGCTGCTGGCATTTCATCAAGGCCATGCGGGTTTGTGTCATAATACTGATGCTTAAAAATCTTTTTGATAGGTATTATAATTGGGAATTCCGGGGGAAGACCTTTCATGCACCAGTGCTTTTGCATAGGTGTAAGCAAACAAGCCGGTGGGTGAAAGAAGTTCAACAGGTAGGAGTCAAAAACCGGTTACGCCCACAGCCCGGAAAGTTTATTCCAGGCTGCTGTTATCATTGTATCATTGTGTTTGTCAACCATATACTGGGCAGTATCTTCTAATTTTAATGTATGTACCGCAGGGAATCCCTCCACACACAAACACATACACATATACACACACACACCCACACACATGGAAAGCAGCTCCACTTCTTTACTGTTTGGTCACTGAGATACTCGACACGGTGACTCACAGGCTGCAGGTGGATCTGGACTTTCACTGCTAGTGTCACAGAGAAGAAAAACATCAAATCATTTGAATAACATATCAAAATAAGTCAATGTAACCACAACACATCTGTTGCCACTAATCCATGACTCACTCTAGTTTTAACTCTGTGATCCTGAACAAACTGTTGACATTACTGTCTTTAACTTGAACTTAATCTATTATGATTTATGATGACAGACAGCTAGAGGCCGTACGTACTGCGGTGGGGTCACACCAGCTGTGACACCCGTCATCAGACAGACAGACAGACAGACAAGGTAAAAACAATATCAGCTGCAGCGTAGTGGATGGAAATGGTTGGAAGTGGGTCCAGTGATTGGCAAGTTAAAACAAAGTGGGGGTCCAGTGGCTCCTCTCCTACTTCCTGCTTCTGGCCCCTTGCTCAGACCACACCTGTCCTCCAAACTCGGCCTTCATTTGGATCTCAGCACACCTGTAAGTGTTTCATGAGTGCCTCTTGCACAGTTATGACGCTATCATACTGACAGAAATCAGAGATCACGTTCACATCGAATGATTTTTAGCTGACTTTGATATATCTTCTTTTGGAGACCTGTGGAAGATTCATCTCAGCCCATCTCCATCTGCGATCCAAAACAGGTTTTTTCTTTTGTCAAAACTATGATGTTTTCCCAAACCAAGTTGTTAAACCTGACAGAGCATAGACAGTGTTGTGATGAGAGAAAAATAGAAAAGAAAAGTTGCAACAGAAACAAACATTTTGATTTATGTTGTACTTGGCGAACATCTGGAGGCATTAAAGTGAAACTTTTTTTGTGAATGTACTCGAGTCAAACCTTTGTGTAAAAGCATAATTATGATGAAAGAGGCACTTTTATGATTTACCGTATTTTCGTTTTGGGGTCAAACTCATTTTCAATGGGAGTGCTACGGGCACTTTTACGATGGCATCAAAATCTCTATTTTTAAAACAGTAAGAAGTCTCGACACAACATGAAACTTTGCTGGTAGTATCACCAGGGTCTCTACACATGAACACGAGCATTGAGAACATTGTTTGTGTACTCAGAGTTTACTAAAAAGAAGGTTTTTGAACAACTCACGTTAGCAGTAGCTTGTTCCGCTCGCCGCCGTCCTGCCAGTGGAGAAGTGTCGATCTCAGAATGTGACGTAACCTGGAGGACAGTTAAGGTGGAACGCTCCTAAAGCTTAGTTCCATATAAATGCAGGATAATTTGTTGTTTTGTCGTTAGTGAAAAACAATATTTACCTTTAAGTTGAAAAAGGAAATTAAAAGCCAGAAAAGTCATGTGAGATATCGCGGACGTGAATCACGTTCGCGCCGTCACTCACTCATGATTCGCGTCGCTGAGGACGTGATTCTCGTTCACGTACTGTGCTGAAAGTGGCGCTGTGTCAGTCAGTCAGTCACTCAGGACAGAGGAGTTGATTCACGTTCAGTAACCGTACTGCTAAAATCAGCGCTGTGTTGCTAACATCTGTGTAGCATCATGTTAAGTGATTTTACTGTGCACAGAGGACACTTTCACTGTGTAATAATTTTAGTGCATGTATACCACTCAAAGCAGCGCTGCGTCTCCCGCGAATGATTGTGTACTATAGTCTGTGAACGCACCGTCCCTCAGTAAGTGAACGTGAACCTCAGGGCTGATTAATGAACTGAATGACGGATCTTTCGGCTGTTTATCAGTTCAGGGAGTTGGAGAGCACTGAACGATTCGGTGAACGAATCTTTTGAACGAATCATTTAAATGAACGGATTCTAGAGATTCAGTACAGTAAAAAGAACTGCCGTTCCATCACTAATCTGCATCCTTCAGAGGAGCATTTGAAGGCCAATTAAGTCACAACGCCACGCGAAGGCTGTCCCAATCCAAAGGCTCCTCCAAATGTGGCCTTCTTTTCCCTCTTTTTGGAGGATGCATCGCTACTATCCTCACATATCCCAAGATTCTTTGCACGCCGGAAAAGAAGAAAGAAAGTGAGAAAATGGCGACACCGCGTGGCGTAGATCGTAGAACGTAACATGGCTGTAAGGGTTAAACATCTGGTGACGCAACCAGGAAATGCTCCAAAGACTAGACCGTCACATTTAACAACGGCTGACGAGGTTAACAAGGTCTCTCTGAAGGACTCGCCTTCAAAGACCACAAAGGCCGAGTCCTTCAGAGGATGCAGACCCTGAACTGAGACACAGCGGCTGTCATCCTAAGAAGGCCAGCTGCACTAAAAATGTCAGCTCTTACTCTGAACCCTTCAGTCATAAACCTTCAGACTCTGTCGGAGGTGATGATGTGAGCTGACAAATGAGGACATTTACCTGCCAGGTGTGCAGCCAGGTTTTAAAAAAGAGGCATGAAACACTACACAGCACTCTCTATGGTACACTACCAACGTCAGCTAAATGTGCACTCAAGCTTTCAGAGCGGTCTTAGATTCATCAATCAGTTTGCTGAGTTAAATGAAAGTCTCCAGCGATCTTGGTGCTGCGGGACGAGAGAACGAGTTTCAGAAACACGTCTGAGACCACGGCGATCAACACAGACGTCAGAGCGACATACGTGTACAGCGCCACGTATATCGCTCTGTGTTTAAACGTCATTCAGACCGATGATGGAGTTATTGCTACTTTCTTGCTGTTGACTGAATGCTGTCAGAATTATACGATGTGTCACCACAATTGTGCAAGCCGCCTGCCAATTCTCTCTTGATACGTTATTTTGCGGAGTGATGTGAAAGATTACAACATCATTTAGTCCCGTATGTGTTGGGACCTGCCTCACACCGGCTCGCCCTGTCTGGAGGACGCAGTGTGCAGCTGATGCAGAGTTTCTGTGGACAGGACAAGAATGCCGCAGGACACCGGAACTTCCCTCACATTCATGTGAGGTCGATGAATAGCCAACACAATCAGTAATGGCAAATTACCCACAGTGTAAAACTAAAGATTACAACACCAACCTTTAGCAGCACATCCATTCCAAAAGCCTGAGACGATGTGTGAAAAGTGTTTCGGTACCCACGGAAGACATTTAGCTGTGAGATCAAAAGATGAATGTGACACAAGAGATCAGCTCGTATTTCCTGGTGCATGCGTTGCACAATTTCACAACATTTTTAGAAGGTTCTCTTATCTGACAAACTGCTTCAGCATACATTTTTAAGAAATGTTTTCTCTCTGGAACTTCTTACTGAATGTTTTGTCATTTTACAGATGACTTGAAATAAAAGCGCCAAAATGATCGTAAGGGTTTTTTTTGCACTTTTACACAAAAAAGACAAGCCATGCGAGTCACAAAACTATCAACCGTGTACAGAATATATTGTAATGTGATTTGAACACCTGCAGCTGGGAGGGAATCCTCCTGTATCAGCCTGATAGGTAAAATGTTGGCAGTCAGTGTTTCTGCAAATCAGATGCTTTCAAATGCGACAGTCTGTATTGACATTTCCACAAAACGTGGCACATCACGTTCACATGACGTGTTTATGACCTGACTTTCACGTCCGGAAGTGGTGTACATAATGGTGAGAGTGTGTGAAACCGTTGGATATGCTGGACGAGGGAAACAAGGCTCCAAAATGTTTAAACGTGACGAGACGTCTGGACGAGTTTGGCAGCGATGCACTCTGACATGTCCTCAGAGTATCAGAGTAAAAAGTCTCCCTCTGAAGGACATTTGTGGTCAAAGCTCACTGAAGCTCACGTCATATTAAAGAGATATTCCGGTGTAAATTTAATCCATGGTCTAAATCACAGTGAAACTGTGTTAGACTCCCTCTCGAGAGGTCAAGTTAGCAGACCGCTAATTTACGGAGTTTTATCAACCTCAGAAACGACCGCACGACAACAATACACTGCAGTAAATGGATCCAAATATAAACCGCCACCAAAAAGCCACAAATAATGCTCAGAACAGCACCAAACTTCAGCAACAGTACAAATAGGGTCTCAGCACATAGTCCGGGGCATCTAACCTCCGCTAGCTTAGCTGGATTTCTACTGTGAAGCTAAAAACAGATTTCAACTCTCCTCCATCAGCTTCCGGGTCGGGGAAGTCCCGACGAGTCGATTACCGAGTGTGGTTAGAAATGCTCAATTCCGTTCTTTCCCTGTCCGCTCTCGATAATAACTGTTATAAACTGGCAGGTAAGACACATATGAACTTTGATTGCTTTTCCATGGAGTCATAATCATACATTTTCATCCATGAGCCGCGGAACTCTACTGCACTCGGTAATCGACTCGTCGGGACTTCCCGTCAACAGGAAGCTGCTGCAGAAGAGTGGTAAATTTAGTCAGCTTTTCAGTAGAAATCCAGCTAAGCTAGCGGAGGTTGGATGCCCCGGACTATGTGCTGAGACCCTATTTGTACTGTTGCTGAAGTTTGGTGCTGTTCTGAGCATTATTTGTGGCTTTTTGGTGGCGGTTTATATTTGGATCCATTTACTGCAGTGTATTGTTGTTCGGCGGTCGTTTCTGAGGTTGATAAAACTCTGTAAATTATCTGCTAACTTGATCTCTCGAGAGGGAGTCTAACACAGTTTCACGGTGTGTTAGACCATGGATTAAACTTACACCGGAATATCACTTTAAGGCGGCGTGCGATGATGCCAAATTAAAACAATCCATAATTCCCATCAGATGCATGAAACTAAAGAAACAAGCCTGTTTTGAAAATGTCAGGAGGAGAAAGTTCAGATATTTGTGTTCAGATGCAGGGAGGGAAATACAGAAGTTGCCTCGTGACTCCCGACGTCTGCTGATGATGTAAAGAAGTCTCGTTAGAAATATGATAGTAATAATTAACGGATGTGCTCAGACGAGCTCCACCTTGATGAAGAACTGGTTTGACTCCACATCAACATGCTGCTTCTTGTGCCAC
The DNA here is from genome assembly GCF_900880675.1 of Sparus aurata. NCBI lineage: Eukaryota > Metazoa > Chordata > Actinopteri > Spariformes > Sparidae > Sparus > Sparus aurata. Next base: position 3,162,261 of record NC_044193.1, read on the forward strand.
TTATTATGTCGGGAAAATAAAGAAATGACACCCACCCACCAAAACTGATCGAAACTCAGGTGACAGATGAGGTCCAACAGAACTTCTCTCTCTGCTTCCTCTTGCACAATCTCCAATTCTTTGAATTCAGAACTGCAGGTTGGAAAGTGTAACTCATTTCCTGTGTGGGATGAGGAGAGAAAATACACCTCAATTAAAACAGAACCAGCTTTTGAACAAAGAGACTCTTATCTAACTCCAGTGCACTGTTGTATTTGGTTTGTATGGACGTGGCTCGAGGCTGAAACTGAACCGGACCTGCTTCTGGACCTTTTTTATTGCTGAGAGTTTAGATGAGAAGATCCAAACCACTCTCAAGCAGCGTTCAGAGCCGGGGGCCCGTCAGCCTCGTTGCAAGTGTTGAGAAATGCTCCTGCCAACAGCTCTCTGATGAGCCTCTGCTGACAGGCACGACCACAACAGCTTTATTCAACACGCTGCATGACCTACTTAAAGGACAAGTTCACACAACAAATGAAGAACAGATCGTTCATTATCTGCTTATTATCTACTGCGCTCATTTTCTTTATCAGTCAGTACGAGTGTGCTGTTGTCTTGGCAGCTAACTAGCTGATGTGACGTTGTTCTTGCAGTTTGGTGAATGATCGTCCTGCAGGTTGATGCATTTCACTGTCGCATGCCCGCCTCTGATGTGATGACTTGACTGACAGGCTGAAGTTGTGAGCTAACAGCCTCGATTTTAAATAGAACTGGATGTTGAACCCCGAGCGCCCCAGCATCCAGGTTTATTCAACACGCTGCATGACCTACTTAAAGGACAAGTTCACCCAAAAAATGAAGAAAAGATCGTTCATTATCTGCTCATTATCTACTACGCTCATTTTCTTTATCAGCATCCAGCTCTGTGACGGAGCGCTGCAGGAATGACTCCTAAAACCCAGAAATCAGATATGATTGATTTAAAAAGTTCTGACGCAGAAGTGGCTAAATGACGCTGCAGAGGTTGTCGAGGACGCTCACTAGTCGTCTTTACGGGACGACTTCAGGTGCAAAGCTCAGTGGTGGTGATGTTGAAGTCATGAGGCCGTGATGTCGTCTGTTTAAAGCCCAACATTAGCTTTTTACCACCTGGTGGTTTCATTTACGCTGCCAACATCCCAAAAGTGGAGTTCATCTGTGCAGATCATCCTGCTGAACAAAACGTCTGAGTATTAAAAACTTGTTTGCCACAGAGATCATGTTCTGCAGTGACCCAGTTCAAAGATCCTGTTGCTCGGCTCATCATCCAAAGACCCACCAGCACCTTTTCATCAAAGCCCGGTAACGTGAACCGGGCCTGGACATGTTCAATATGTGTTTGTTCACTGTAGTTTGCTTTGCTACACGGCTGATTTGACGTGAGTTGAGTCACGCTTCACAAAGACTTGATGTTTGCAAGAAACGATCTTCTATAACCTGGCATCACATCACACACACACACACACACACACACACACACATCACACATACACACACACACACACACACGTCCACACACACACATCACACCCACACGTGATATCAGTGAGCACAGGATGTGAGCAGCACCACTGTTTCTTTGTTCTCGCCTGTCAGTGTGATGACCCACCATCCTGGATCTGAGTCCAACCTTTTGATTAACCATTTTATTTGTAGTCTTGCGTTTTCCCCGGCTTTGAACCCTTTTGCCTTCGTTGATCATGCAGCGTCATGGTGATGAAAATGACTTTTGAGGGGCTTAAAGGGTTTTGCCCATGTTACATAATCAAGTGCTGCAGGAATGAGTCCTAAAAACCCTGAAATCGTCATGTTTTCTATGACATAAAACACGTCAGCGAATGAACCACGACTGCTTCAAAAAGCGTCGACCCATCTTAGAGATAAAAAACAAACGCTCCAGTAAAGGACAGATACCTGGAACATCTGCTGAACTATACAGTCATGAAGTATTTGAACTTCTTCCCTCCAGAACATCATCAGAGCATGAGCATATTTAAAGGTGAACTCATGCCAACTTGTGTTACCAACCCGTGTGTTGCCAACACAAACTCAGCCTGTGAATGGAACTGGACATTCCTGGTCGCTGACATTTCATTATTCATTTGGCCGATGACATCCGTTTGTCCACTAGCTGCGACTGATAAAATCAGCCGGTTATTTTCCATCACACTCGAGGTGCCATACCAACCCGTCAGTTTCCTGCGCGTGCCTGGTGAGCAGAGCAGGACTTCCTGTGAGTGTTGTGCTATTCTTGGAATTTGGCTGTAGGTATTGCAGTTGCAGTGAAGCTGCTGTGGCGTTCTGTGCAGAACCACGTGAGTCATGAGCCCTGCGTTCGGGGCAGTTGTACAACCAGGTGAGAAAGAGAAACCAAGACTTTCTCTTTGGTTTCTGAACAGTTGTGTGTGACTAATTCAGCCTGTCGAGGTGAGTTTGTTTCTAAATTTAACCGGGCTCAACCCGCTGGCTGCGCGCCGTGCTCCGACATGCTTTGCATCCACTGACTCACAAACAAAAGTGTTTGTGGTTAATCTGGTATTACGATGGGAATCCTGTGTGTGTGTGTGTGTGTGTGTGTGTGTAGTGCTATCTCTATGAGCACCACTTTCAGTTTTTAACCACTGTAGTGAGGTCATTGCGACCCCCCTGTGACCCTCAGAACAGAGCTACTCGGGTGTAGTGGTTGAAATGTCCCTCTGTGCACTCGGAAAAATACCTCAAGACACTCATAGTGGTTGAAATATCCCCTGATGACACGGGAAAACCCCTCAAGGTCCTCGTCGGACGCATCACCAAGGTGTCATTTTATTGTGTTGATAAGCATGAATGGCTAGAGTAGGGGCGCCTGAGCCTGAAGCTAGTTCGCCGCAAGTGCTCCCTTCACAAAAAATCCTGCGGGATTCTTGAACTGGGTCACTGCAGAACATGATCTCTGTGGCAAACAAGTTTTTAATACTCAGACGTTTTGTTCAGCAGGATGATCTGCACAGATGAACTCCACTTTTGGGATGTTGGCAGCGTAAATGAAACCACCAGGTGGTAAAAAGCTAATGTTGGGCTTTAAACAGACGACATCACGGCCTCATGACTTCAACATCACCACCACTGAGCTTCGCACCTGAAGTCGTCCCGTAAAGACGACTAGTGAGCGTCCTCGACAACCTCTGCAGCGTCATTTAGCCACTTCTGTTAGCAACCGCTGGTTTTAAGACACGTCAGAACTTTTTAAATCAATCATATCTGATTTCTGGGTTTTAGGAGTCATTCCTGCAGCGCTCCGTCACAGAGCTGAATGCTGATAAAGAAAATGAGCGTAGTAGATAATGAGCAGATAATGAACGATCTTTTCTTCATTTTTTGGGTGAACTTGTCCTTTAAGTAGGTCACGCAGCGTGTTGAATAAACCTGGATGCTGGGGCGCTCGGGGTTCAACATCCAGTTCTATTTAAAATCGAGGCTGTTAGCTCACAACTTCAGCCTGTCAGTCAAGTCATCACATCAGAGGCGGGCATGCGACAGTGAAATGCATCAACCTGCAGGACGATCATTCACCAAACTGCAAGAACAACGTCACATCAGCTAGTTAGCTGCCAAGACAACAGCACACTCGTACTGACTGATAAAGAAAACGAGCGCAGTAGATAATAAGCAGATAATGAACGATCTGTTCTTCATTTGTTGGGTGAACTTGTCCTTTAAGTAGGTCATGCAGCGTGTTGAATAAAGCTGTTGTGGTCGTCCTGTCAGCAGAGGCTCATCAGAGAGCTGTTGGCAGGAGCATTTCTCAACTTTGGAACGAGGCTGACGGGCCCCCGGCTCTGAACGCTGCTTGAGAGCCGTTTGGATCTTCTCATCTAAACTCTCAGCAATAAAAAAGGTCCAGAAGCAGGTCCGGTTCAGTTTCAGCCTCGAGCCACGGCCATACAAACCAAATACAACGGTGCACTAGAGTTAGATAAGAGTCTGTTTGTTCTAAAGCTCGTTCTGTTTTAATTGAGGTGTATTTTCTCTCCTCATCCCACACAGGAAATGAGTTACACTTTCCAACCTGCAGTTCTGAATTCAAAGAATTGGAGATTGTGCAAGAGGAAGCAGAGAGAGAAGTTCTGTTGGACCTCATCTGTCACCTGAGTTTCGATCAGTTTTGGTGGGTGGGTGTCATTTCTTTATTTTCCCGACATAATAAATGGAACAAGAAGCAGCATGTTGATGTGGAGTCAAACCAGTTCTTCATCAAGGTGGAGCTCGTCTGAGCACATCCGTTAATTATTACTATCTAACGAGAATTCGTTACATCATCAGCAGACGTCGGGAGTCACGAGGCAACTTCTGGCTTCTGGCACCTTCCCAACATCACAAGACTGATTTCAGCCCATCGGTGCACATCACACACTGCAGACGTAGCCACAGAAACAGAAGATGTAAGAGGACGGGAGGGAAGCTGCAGCCCGTCCCAGTGGTCCCTCTGACACTCGCTGTGTCTCAATTCAGGGTCCGCATCTTTCGGAGGCCAATTACGTCACACGAAGGCTGTCTCCAAATGCTCCTTCTTTTTGGAGGACGCACTGCTACGATCCTTCGTGGCCTCACATATCCAAAGATTCCTTACGCGCCCGAAAAAGAAGAGAGAGAGAAAATGGCGACATCACGTGGCGTAGATCGTCACTTTCGTGGGCGAAGGATGCAGACCCTGAATTGAGACACAGCAAGTGTATCCAGTGGTTTCACACACCACTTCCTGCCACCTTTGATTACAATGTAGATCTTAACTCTCCTAACATATCAGTCTTTTTCAGACCTCGTCCTCAGAAACTTCCAGGTGTAGTGCAGAGGAGGTCAATGGGGTCAAATCCTTAACCTCTTAATGAACGCCCCCATTTTAAGGTCCTTTTCCAAAACGACATACCGAAATTAAAAGCATGACAGCTCCCACATAGTTTGAGACTCAGGGATGTGCTTGGTAACACTGGAAAGGTAACACGCTCAAGTTTTTTCTAGAAGTGTAAGTGTGATTCTATGACATACTGACACAGAGTTACACAGGTTGGAACACAGGGTTTGGTTTCCATCCAATTCAAAAGTCAATAAACTGACTAAGATATAAAGGCTCAGGTATGTCTATGGACACAGCAGACACAATGAGGCCATAGCCACAGGTCTCAGCTTGCTACACTCAAAATATGAAGTCAAAAGACTAAAAAATTGATTTTTCACAATTTTTTTCCTAAAGGCATGTCTGTGCGTTTTTGCTTGGGTCCTTTTTTTCCAAGAGCGCCTGCTGAGATTCAAAGGCTTATAACTTGAGAACCCCTTTACCTAGAAACATCATCTTGGTCTCAAATTAAAGCCAAGACCCTGCAGGGTTTCTTGCTGGTTCGACACTTGTAGCTAGTTTGGGGTAAAATGACATGGATATTCCCATTCTATGGACTCTTGGCGAACTATGAAAAAGAAAATTGTGGCATGACGTTGTAGCTGTGGAAAAAGGGAACACTCCGAAGGTATGTAGGCATTCTTGCTTCTTGCGGTAGAGGGCTCTTTCTAATGTTGTGTCATGGTGAGTTTAGAAGGCTATTACATGGTCTGGAAATAACTTTTTTCCTTTGTGTTTGGGCTTAAAATAATCACGACAGTCTCAGCTTTCCAACAGTGAGTATATACTGTTAAGATCTGATGCTTAAATCGATTAGAAAAAGAAATATTAGTTTTTACGAAGGGTGTTCCTTAAAGGGGTTAATGAAGACAAAGATACAAGGTGTCAAGTTGTAACAATTTTTTTAATTTCCTGTCATGAACTGGATCAAGCGCAAGAAAAAGCCTTTCACAACACAAGGAGAGACGGAGACAGAGCGTTATATTACAGAGATGATAGATGGCGGCTGTTCTCGCCTTCCTGTCACAGAAGGGAGGACAGAAAAAAAAAGAAACTAAACAAAAAAAAAGAAACTAAACAAAAAGCAAGAAGAAGAAGAACTTGGTTCAACGTATTTTTCCATAGTGATAAAAGATACAAAAAACTAACAATGTTCAAATCCTCTTGAGAACATACAGAATTATAATACAGAACCACTACAATACTTTTATTTACCTCCCTCCCTCCCGCCCCCACCCTCTAAATTACTCCTGAAGCCGAGGCCGCTATGATCACAGATGAACAAATATCGAGTACTGTACACAGACACGAGTCATCACGGCTCCACTGACACCAGAACTTTTTTTCCTCAGGAGAGCGCCGGGCCCCAATCTGCAGGATCGAACTAACAATCAGACTCTTTTCAGAAACAGGGATTAAACTCTTTAACCGGCTGCTGACGCACCTTCTTTTTGTGGTTTAACCCATTTTTATCCATCACTCTCTGCGCAAAACCAAACTAGAAACTTTGCGTTAGTTTGAGGTGAATCTAAAAAATGTTAATTCTTGCAGAGAATTTTCGTTTTGGTAAAAAAAATTGGGATTTTACAGCGTTTGAACGAATCTGATTGCAGCAGATTGGGGCTTTGAGCAGACGTCACTTCTCTCCTGTCTAACCATTCAGAAGGTTGTGTGTGTGTGTGTGTGTGTGTGTGTGTGTGTGTGTGTGTGTGAGTGTGAGTGTACATTAGGACCATAAATTCTCAAATCTACAACTCCTTAAATTAAATATACTTGGATATAATTTGCTGCTGCAGACTTCTTCCATCTGCACGTCAGCTTTTATTGTGAAACATCACCAGAAGTGGATCAGAACGAATACATTTGGTTTTTTACATTTGAGAATTTGCAGCGCTGTTATCTGCAAAGTGTGTGTGTGTGTGTGTGTGTGTGTGTAGGGTAGTATTAACATCAGCTGTAGGAGCTGCTGGGTGTATCGTACAGGGGGACTCATTCATTCTCTGGTTCAATTCGACTGCATTCATTTCTCACCAGGAGTAAAAAGGTGATAGTGGAGGGTGGATGGAGCCTAAAGAAGAGACACCAGCTTCATCTTCCCCGCGCTGTTAAACAAATCCCTCCGATTACGACGCGTCGGCCCGACATTTTGCGACCCTTCTCGTAACCGATGGATCAAATTTTGGCGTTGTTACGAGGCCTGTTACCGCGACGACGCACGTTTGAAACACGCAGGGTTTGTTTTCGTAAAATGTACAGTCAAAGAGCAAACTATAACACGAAGATGATAAAAGCTGGACAGGAATAATGCAAATGCGTAAATTGGCAGCCTTATAATAAACGCTGACTATGATATTATGACAGTGGCGGCGGTGTCACTCGCAAGCAAGTAAGAATAAATTAAATATAAAAAGCGGTGGACTCGTATCTTTTCAGTGCAAGGACGTAGTGCTTCCATCAGTCTCTGCTGCGCGATGATATCGGAATACAAAAAGCACAATCAACTGGCTTTGACGTCGTTTGCAGACAACGGGAAAAGAAAATGAAACACAAGAGGATTTCCAGTAAACGATGATGTCACTGCGTCGCACAGGCCTCTCCGGTACGTCTGGGGTCGCAAAATGTCACTTGACGCCGCACAACACACATCGTGTATCGAACTCCTCGTAACAGAAGCAGGAGGTCACGCGTGTTCTTGAGGAATGTTGAGGTTTCTGTTTCGCTCACAGAATCAGGCTCATTTGGATCAGACGCTGTCACCTGTCTCGTTATTGTGTCGACTCAGCTTGTTATTTTTTTTTCCTCCTTTTTTGTTTAGCGAGTTTTTGTATTTTATAAGAAATCTTAGAAAAGTGTTTCACCTTTGAGAAGAGTTTGCACCGCGTCTCGTTGTGATAGCTGTCACGATGTCATTATGAACTTCCGGTCTTCCTGCTGGCTGAACCTCCTCTGTAATCTCGATTGTTTCTCTTCTCTTGTTGTTTTAGTCGCTTGTCTTCGCTGATAACGGTTATGTCGCTTGATTCATATTAAATCAAGAACATAAGAGGATGTCCGGCCATGCGTCCTTTTGGTTTTTGTTTCTGTTCTGGTTGGTAAACCAAAAAGAATAAAAGAAAAATAACAAAAACATAAATTAAAAAAAGAAATCAAGAGGGGCTTGCACCCAGCCGCCCGTGTTCTCTGTCCTCTGGTATTTCACAGAAGTTACCTCAAACACATCCTCTCCCAAACAAACAACACTTTCCTTTTTTTTTTTTGGTTCTTGAACATGTTGCACAGCAAAAAAAGTTCACAATTTTCCAACGACACAGAAAGCCTCAGAGATACTCCAAAGTCATTTTTGTCTCTTGATGTCTGACGGGCAGAATATGTTTCTGAGTCATTCTTTTTTGTTTTTTTTAAAAAGAAATGATGAAGATTTCTCTGATAGGGGAAACAGAAAGGTGAAAATGTGACTGACTTCTGAAGGAGCGAATCAAAAACGCAGCACAAGGATCATCCGAGCTCTGTTGGTCAACAGCTGCGAGCCGAGAGAGAGCGAAAAAACTTTCCACTCTGACAAATCCCTGGTACTTTGACGAAATGTTTCATAGGCGTGAAACCACAGAGATGATCTGTGCGTGATTAAGAGATTAGGTGAGATGATGAAGGGATGACTAAGAAAAAACACTTTGACTGATAATAATCTGCCGGATTCTCATGGGTTGACGGGCGCAAAAGGCTCTGGATCTGAACGGCTAAGTGTCCGATGAGCCCAAAGACGCCATGACACCTCTGGCCAAGAAAGCTACATAAGAAATATTTTACCCATAATGCCACGGTCTAAAAAGGCTGCGGTTTTTACGTCTAACTTAATCTACAGCAACAAACTGTAAACATGTTTTTTTTTAAAACCAACAGCTGAAACTGATGTGACTGTTTGTCATCCTTGATATCGTCTTAAATAAAGTCAGAAAATCTGTACGAATCGCCGCTTTTAGCTGCCGATACAAATCAAGAGATCGCCTAAGATAACCAGGCAGTGAACGCTCCCATGAAACCAACAGTTATTAGTCAGATTTGTGTTATTGAAAAAAGGTGGCTGGCATGCTCGTTGACTCACTGAACCTCCCGTGCCGGAAGAAGCTCATATTTACAAGCAAACTAGTCGGACAGAAGCAGAGAAAACACTCGCTGAGACGACGCAGTTGAAGAGGAAACAGAAATCCGTCCGTCATGTCCGGATGTGCACATTTCTTCTCTTCTGGGATAAAACATTGTGTTAAAAATCTAATTAACCTTATTTACAATTTTACAACGAGGAACAAACATAAAAATATCGATATAAACAGCGTTTTGTTTTTAAATTACATTTGTTACAAAACATATTCCTAGAGTGCGACCGAGCCGTCGGCATGTTTGGCGGTGATGTTTTCCTGGGATGCAGCACGTTAGCATGTAGTGTGGTTAGAGTTGTGTTTGCAGCTTTTAAGAAAACAACGTACATTTATAGCTGCTCAAGAGTTCATACAGTATAAACTGGCTGCTGGCAGTCACAAAGGAATTTGTCGAGCTGTAAGTTTGAGGCATTTTGTCTGTTTGCACATTCCGCTGAGACCATCACGCCTGCCTGCACAGGACAACGGGAATCTGTGACGCAGAGGCCCTGTTAGAATCACATTTTCACCTTTGTGTTTACACCTGTGGGGAGTTCTGAGAGTAAAAGACAGAGCAGGTTGAGACGCCACTGTGTGTTTGAAGAGGAGGCAGTCACGTCTGGAGCTGTGTGTGTTTGGAGGACAGGTGGCGACGTCGGGACGTCCCTCTCTCACCACTCGCCGAGTTGTGACCCCCAGTATGCATTCAGACGGTCTCAGGTCTGCTTGGCTCTAGGTGGTCTGCAAGGAAGAGAGGAAAAGACGGTGATTTTTACAGAAACAACTTTGCACATGAAGCAGGAAGAAGATGTGAATGCTTGGCTGCAGACGTGGACTAACGGAAGCAGCCGGGGAGCTGTGACTCCTCTTTCCCTGCACTCTTAACTTCCACAGTTTCCTATGCTTACCTTGAAACCATTGATTTGCATAGTTAGCCTGTCATGAATTTGCCGTGCTCACAATAAACTGACATTTACATAGATGACTCTGAAAATATTTACTTTGTCGTGGGAGCAGAGAGGCGTCACAAACCCAAACAGCCGCCCTTTGTTTGCCAAGTCAGAACGGTAGCGTGAAGGATTCATAATAAACATCTGTTGTCGGTCTTACTTTAACCACTCGCCGCTGGAAATTAAAAAGTGGGTTACGCCAACAATGGCATTTATAATTCATTATGCTGCGTGCATGGTGGGTTGATGTGTGTCATGGTGCAGAAGATAGACGCCACTGACCTATTCCCCCGTGATCATTCCTGGGAAGAACAGCAATTTTATTCCATTCGCTGCCAACGCTTGTCTAATTAAGTCTAATTTTGACTCATCACCCAAAGAAGGAGCTGCTGTGTCTATTATAGTCGTGTTTCGCATACATAAAATACCAACCCAGCAGACAGCAGGCAACAGGAAGTACTTAATCACACTGATGATCAAATGATAAGCACAGCAGTTTTGCTCATCTACCTTGCTTCAAATGGTACTTAACTATTCCACGTGAGAAGAGCTATAACATCATTTCTTTACAGATCCGCGGGCCGATCCAGTTTTTTTCCTCCGTCGCAGCACATCCTACGTCATTCGTCAGCAGCACGTGTGTCGCATTCTGGAAGAGTTGAGTTAAGCGACATGGAGCGAGCCAATCGTTCGACGGCTGTTTGCGATGTCTGCAAAGTAAATGTTTCGAGGGATGCTGGTAGCACTGCAAAGTACAATACTACCAATTTAGTCAATTGCGCACCGTGCTGAGGAGCAGTGTTGTGCCTGAACGCGTTCAATGAACGATCGTTCATGAACTTGTTCATATTTTGGGCAAACCTGAACTGAATGCGCGTATTTCTGCCTGGTGAGCGTTATTGTGAACGCGTTCATTCTGGGGTTTGTGAACGGCGCGTTCTCACAGTTTAACTTCGTTCAAGACAGTGCCAGATTTCCATCGAGCCTTCCAGGCGAAAACCGGCTAAACCACACCGTGAACAGTAATATGTAGCGGAAAATCACCCAGTCTGGCTGTTGTGTATAAAAAGGACGCCGGACGAGAGGATTGTGCAACTCGCTTTACTTTCGATCAAAACGAAACTGAACTATTTCAGACAGAAACAGCTGCATACCAAACATGCAGTGAAGCATTACCAAACGGACACAGATTAATTCGTCCGGAACGGACAGAACACTGGCAGCACCAGCCTCCACAGAGTCGCACCGCGCATGCGTCATCAATGTGCTAAGCACGGAGGCAAAAACAAATGAAGGCTTCACATCTGTTTTTTTTCTTGTGATATATCTAAAAAGTTTTGGAGTGATGTTGAATCTCATTTTTTGATGCTGCTCTCTGTCCATTCTCTTACCCTTAAACATGTTATTTGCTATGTTAACCCAGAAGATAATGCTCTTGAACACATGATGAACTTTGTCATCCTATGCAAAATGTTTTATTCACAAACTAAATTTGCTCCTTTTCTCCTGGAACTGAGCTCTTTGCTTAAATCTCTGACTTTGTTAAATAACAAAAAAGTAATACCTTACTGAGTCATAATGAAAAGTTTTTCCCTGAAGCCACTGTCTGAACTATCTATTTATTTATTATTTTATTTTTCCCCTTCTTCTTCTTCTTCTTCTTTTTTAAAATGATTTGTTTATTTACTTATGTATTTTATTTCTAATTTGTACTCTATCCTGTACCGCAAACCTGAAATGGCACATTGAACTGAAGCACCCGGTGAGCCTTTCAAGGTCTGTGCAAGTGAATAAAAAAATCAAAAGACACGGCAACAGCGAGCCAAAACCGATCCTCTACCACCCAAATCACATTAACGGTGTACAGTAGCGGCTCCGCTGTCTTTATCTCCCAGCCGGCTGCAGCTGGACAACCTGGTTCTGCAGAATATTGTCGAAGAGCTGCAGTTTCAGTGTTAAAACTGATAGAATAATAGCTGTCTGTGGTTCTATATGGGCTGTGGCAATCATTTTGGAAAATAATAGCTTATAATAATAACTATGAACTATTTCATTTTTGTAACTGTGAACTTAGTTCAAAATTTTGAATTATGAACTATGAACTATGAACTGAACTTAAAGTTTGTGACCTGAACTTTGAACTAGTTCATGTAGAAAGTGAACTTTCCCCAACACTGCTGAGGAGCACGCCGAATTCCTGCAGCTCAACAAAACCAAGAAGATGAGGGCTTCCATCGCCTACTGGATTACTCAGAGCCAAGGTACTCTCTTCCATCATGCAAGTATTTTCAATTTTTAATTATCAATTCAACAACTGCAACAGGCATCGGTATCAATATCGGGACTGAAAAAGTCAGACCGGTGCATCCCTGAGAGAAGATGCTGACGGTGACAGTGATCAAACCGCTGCATATTTATTTCCTTATTTTTGGAGCTCTTCTCTTGCTCTCACATTACATGGTGTTTCCCACACGTAGACTTTACCTGGGCAGGTCTAGCACGCATTAGCGTTATCACGATAAGAACATTTCTATCTTCAAAGCGATGAATTCTTAAGTAGCGCTATATGCGATAAAATTAGTTGGCACAAATTTTCAGATTTTTTTTCAAAGATAAATATAAGGAGTATTTTGTACTGTGTGTTGAGCCAAACGGCATCTAAATCAGTTAACTTCTGGAGGAGGTGGAGCTGCGTAGGTAGAAAACACACTGCAAAAACTGAGTATTGATCATTTTAAATGATCAGAATAGTATTTATCTGTATTCCGATACTTTTGGCAACACAAGCGTGTATATTACTGCGCAGCAAATTCAATTTAGAGACTCCTTCGTCTTTTTGTAAATCGGCCCGAGAGAACAACGACGTCTGTGTTTGACTCGTGGACGATCTGCCCTCGCTCTGATCCTGATGTACCTGATGCGGCTGCGATCACAGAATCGGGGGGAAGCAAGTCTGTATGCAGGACAATGAGAACGAGGCAGGGCAAGCCAGAGAGTCTGATGCAATAAAGACTCCTGGTGAACTGAAGGTGAACAGCAAGGTGAACAGTAAGGTGAGTAGATTAAAGTGGTCTGTGAGTCAAAGCTTAAACAGGTTGATGACCTAAGCGGAACAGAACACTGTGCAGCATTTGTTCGTAAATATTTTGAAACATAACAACCGCAGACAAATACATCAACCATTCCAAAACTATTACTGTCAATGCATGGCACCTTCGAGGCGCGCAGGACTGGTTTCGATAGTGCTCATCACACAAGAAGCTCTATTTGATGTCCTGGGAATGAGACTCAACAATCAACTGTCTTTGTGGTGCGTTCAGGAACAGCTGGGACAAATCCTACTGATTCTACCTTTAACTTTAATAGTTTTTGAATTCTATTAATATATCTTCGTATCAATAAAATGAATTAAATAATCTGTAAAAATAAAAAATAAACACTATCTCGATGCGAATTGACCATAGGTCCGTTGTGGTGGCAAAATATAATTCTGTTGACACTTCTCTTGCAGCTTTTCCGCGACATTTGTCATAAAGGGCAGGCAGCGCAATTCTGTTCTGTGTTGATAGGGCACATGTCTTTGGCAATCATGTATGTGACGGCATCCATTATTTCTTTATGCCTGCGGTAGCGGGGTGGATATACGTGGCATTGTAAAGTGTGTCCTTAATTGAGGACTGTGTGGCGGTGACAGGAGTCGAGGAGCTTTTCATTTTTGAGTTTTTTTGTTCCTTCACTACTTGGTCGTGTATTACTCTGTGTGTGGACTTTAAATGGTCAAATACATTAGTCGTGTTCCCTTGAGGTGCAGACACGGTCGCGTGACATATCTTGCACAATATCTTTGTTTGTTCCGAGTCAGACTCCTCGAAACCAAAGTGTTTCAACACCGCAGAATTCACCTCAACTTTGTTCGCGACCAAAGGCTGAATTTCTGCCATCTTCTACCGTCTTCTTCTACATGTTTTTTTAAAAACTCAGGCGGGGCAGAGCGGAGCGGTGTGCACAGATGGAGATGGAAGGGTTCGCTGCATTTACCACACAAGAAATGGCATGCGGCAGAATGATCGTTTTATTACGATTATGTTGTTGTCATGATCGAGGGAAGCCAAAATCGAAATCGAAATTCAATTAATCGCCAAGCCCTAAGTATCGATAATGCAAAAACTGAGTGTTGATCATTTTAAATGATCAGAATAGTATTTATCTGTATATCGATACTTTTGGCAACACTAGCGTGTATATTACTGCACAGCAAAGTCTTTTTGTAAATCGGCCCGAGAGAACAACAACGTCTGTGATTGACTCGTGGACGATCTGCCCTCGCTCGGATCCTCCTGTACCTGATGGGGCTGCGATCGCAGAATCGGGGGGAAGCAAGTCTGTATGCAGGACAACGAGAACGAGGCAGGGCAAGCCAGAGAGTCTGATGCAATAAAGACTCCTGGTGAACTGAAGGTGAGCTGAAGGTGAACAGCAAGGTGAGTAGATTAAAGTGGTCTGTGAGTCAAAGCTTAAACAGGTTGATGACCTAAGCGGAACAGAACACTGTGCAGCATTTGTTCGTAAATATTTTGAAACATATCAACCGCAGACAAATACATCAACCATTCCAAAACTATTACTGTCAATGCACGGCACCTTCGAGGCGCGCAGGACTGGTTTCGATAGTGCTCATCACACAAGAAGCTCTATTTGACATCCTGGGAATGAGACTCAACAATCAACTGTCTTTGTGGTGCGTTCAGGAACAGCTGGGACAAATCCTACTGAGTCTACCTTCAACTTTAAAAGTCTTTGAATTCTATCAATATATCTTCGTATCAATAAAATGAATTAAATAATCTGTAAAAATAAAAAATAAACACTATCTCGATGCGAATTGACCATAGGTCCGTTGTGGTGGCAAAATATAATTCTGTTGACACTTCTCTTGCAGCTTTTCCGCGACATTTGTCATAAAGGGCAGGCAGCGCAATTCTGTTCTGTGTTGATAGGGCACATGTCTTTGGCAATCATGTATGTGACGGCATCCATTATTTCTTTATGCCTGCGGTAGCGGGGTGGATATACGTGGCATTGTAAAGTGTGTCCTTAATTGAGGACTGTGTGGCGGTGACAGGAGTCGAGGAGCTTTTCATTTTTGAGTTTTTTTGTTCCTTCACTACTTGGTCGTGTATTACTCTGTGTGTGGACTTTAAATGGTCAAATACATTAGTCGTGTTCCCTTGAGGTGCAGACACGGTCGCGTGACATATCTTGCACAATATCTTTGTTTGTTCCGAGTCAGACTCCTCGAAACCAAAGTGTTTCAACACCGCAGAATTCACCTCAACTTTGTTTGCGACCAATGGCTGAATTTCTGCCATCTTCTACCGTCTTCTTCTACATGTTTTTTTAAAAACTCAGGCGGGGGGGAGCGGAGCGGTGTGCACAGATGGAGATGGTAGGGTTTGCTGCATTTACCACACAAGAAATGGCATGCGGCAGAATGATCGTTTTATTACGATTATGTTGTTGTCATGATCGAGGGAAGCCGAAATCGAAATCGAAATTCAATTAATCGCCAAGCCCTAAGTATCGATAATGCAAAAACTGAGTGTTGATCATTTTAAATGATCAGAATAGTATTTATCTGTATATCGATACTTTTGGCAACACGAGCGTGTATATTACTGCACAGCAAAGTCTTTTTGTAAATCGGCCCGAGAGAACAACGACGTCTGTGTTTGACTCGTGGACGATCTGCCCTCGCTCTGATCCTGCTGTACCTGATGGGGCTGCGATCGCAGAATCGGGGGGAAGCAAGTCTGTATGCAGGACAACGAGAACGAGGCAGGGCAAGCCAGAGAGTCTGATGCAATAAAGACTCCTGGTGAACTGAAGGTGAACAGCAAGGTGAACAGCAAGGTGAGTAGATTAAAGTGGTCTGTGAGTCAAAGCTTAAACAGGTTGATGACCTAAGCGGAACAGAACACTGTGTACCATTTGTTCGTAAATATGTTGCAATTGTTAACATCAGCTGACACATTCAGCCACTGCAAAACTCTTGCTGTCAAATGTGTCAATGCATGGCGCCTTCGAGGTGCACAGGACTGATTTGGACAGTGCTCATCACACACCGCGGATGTAGCAAAACAGAGACATAAGAAGACGTAATCAGACAGAGAGGGAGACTGGAATGTGGAGAAAAGGCGTGTTAGTGTCTCGTATCTGCAGAGAGTTTCTGATTTTGAATTCTATTAATATGACGTGAGCTTCAGTTAGCTTTGACCACAAACGTCCTTCAGAGGGAGACTTTTTACTCTGATACTCTGAGTACATGTCAGAGACTGTACTCGATTACTTTACTGGAGTAAACAAGTTGAATCAGTGCTTCTACTTTTACCAGAGTATCTAAACTTTTACTTTATGAAGGAAGGTGTGACTTTTAGTTTTTAGCTAGCTGTACCTGATACATTGGCAACTGAGTGCATATCTTCATATATGTCAACAGTCTGATGCATTGTGTGATATCTTTCAGCAAAAGTGAGAGAAAGATGGCGGTTCACAGAAACAAAGGCGAACACTGCGGACCGTAAAACATCGGAACATTCAGTTATCTGAAATGCTTTGCGATGTGCTCTAACGAAGACTTAAAAGTTGCTTTTTCTGACATACAAAAGCTTCCAGCTCTCTCACAGAACATCAGAGAGACTCGTATTGGATTTACATTTCACAATCAGTCATCGCTGGAGACGTAAGAGTGTCATTAAAAGACACGGGGTGCTGTGATGAGCAGTAGCCTCACCTCTGCACTCTGCCTCTGCATCTTGTTGATGGAGCAGGACGCCGGGTCTTTCTCCCCCGAGATGTCACGTTCCGACTCGCGCTCCCTCTTTCCTGTGATACCTCTGGAGTGCAGAAGGAGTCCTGCAGAGAGAAGATAAAAAAAAAACCATCATCATTATGTGAAACACACGATCAGCTGATGCAGGTGGGGAGGAATGGAGTTGCCCTCTTGTGGCATCATTCATGCACATCGGACGGTTGGAGGAATTTCTTTGTTTGGAATCTTGTTTAAGAAATCATGCTGAATTATTAGATAAAGATAAGAAAACGGTGTGTCACAAGCGTTTTCCTACCTGGGTGTTGAGGCACAGCAAACTCGTGGTAGTGTAAGCTGCTGGTGATGGTCTGGCTGGCGTCTGGCACTGAGTGGTATCCTGCAACACACAAATCAAACAGACACGTTGTCCTTTGTGTTCGGATACACTTTGACGACTGAAATATAAAAATAACCAGAGGTTGTGGACGCCACCAAAAAGAACTGTTCTGTGAACTGTTTTTTTTCCCGCAGCCGTCCGCCTTTTCTCTAACAAAGCTAGTCGTTGAACAGTAGGTGGCAGTGACAGTTTGTTCTACCTTGTGTCCAATCGACAAACACACACACTGTGATGTGAATGCCGATTGCTTCAGTTGCGTCTTTGTCAACAGGAACTATCCGTGTCGAGGGACGACCTACCATGCTGCTGCTGCTGCTGCTGTTGTGGCGGTTGTTGTGGCGGTTGCAGTCGTTGTTGCTGTTGCGCAGCGCTGCTCGACTGGGTCTGTTCTTCGGTGTCAAAGTTAAGTAGGATGCTCCCGCTGCCGTTACCTGTTGCAACAGAGCTCCCCGACACTCCAGGCACTGAAAGGATCACACAGATGGATACACATGACTGACAGCCGTGGGTGGATTCACCACCATTATTTTTTGAAGAAAAATTACTACAAACGTGCGTGAAACATCTTTGCTATTTTAAGACTGACTCACAGTGTGAGTTGTTGTTGTTGTTGTTGGTCCCTGGCTGCTGCTCTCCAGGAGAGTAGGCCATCATTCCTCCATTCCCATTGCCATTGGTGGACGGCACTGATGCCAGCAGGCCTGTAAGACACAAACAAATATACACAAAGTTGTTTTTACCGTTTGGCCATTTGGCAGGACGAGTTGTCCTCCATGTGGGAACAATACTCAGCATCCTTTGAGGAACAGGTGGCAACTTAAAGGAGAACTTCTGCAGTTTTTTAACCCATATCCCTGTTGATCGAGGTTACCGAGTGCTGTCGGCAGGAAAAATAACGAGAATATTTTAGCAGGACGGCAGCTAAAGCAAACCTATGAGGGCAGACAACCTTAAGTTTCACTTTCGCTTTAGCTGCCGTCCTGCTATACGGTCAATATTGTGCCAAATTTTCTCGTTGTTTTTCCTAATGACAGCACTCCGTAACCTCGATCAACAGGGATATGAGTTAAAAACGTTCGAAGTTCTCCTTTAAAGCGAGGTTTCTACGTCAAATCAGCGAAAGAGGTGACAACAATGGCGGCTTCTTAAGCGGTTAGCGTAGCTGCTATAGCATCAGTTCTATCCATCTGAGAAGTTTAATTCATGGAAAGAGGAGCAGAGAAGCACACTGATGGCTTTTCTTGTTGGAAGACATGTTTTCACTCTTCTCTCGACTGACTTCAGTCGGAGTTTGGTCCACATGGCTCCACTGGTGACCATAGATCTGATTGGTTGATCTTACCTAGTCCCCTGTATCGGCTGAGTTGCTGGTAGATCTGCTTCATCCTCTCGATGTTGAGCCGGCTCGCCTCCGCGTGGTGCACCATGGGCTTCGGGTAATGGACGCCGATAATGCACTTGGCGGCCGCCTGCACGGACTCCGGAGCGTTCCACGGGTCGTAGATGTACTTAGCGGGGAAACCTCGGAGGATAGGTAAGTATCGTCTGGAAGCACAGAGCGACATTAGATTTGCCAGCTTATGCCACAACGACAAGGACGATTACAGAGTAATTCAGGAGGTTTGGGGGGGAGGGAGCAATGCAGGGATACAAGAATAACAGGTTAGGAAAAAAAAAACATCACAGTAGTTGCAAAAAAAGTGAAAAAATATTACTGGGGAAAAAAAGCTGGAACTGTGTGTCTACAAATCCAAATACTGAAAAAGATATGGTGCTCAAAAGTGTTATTTAAAATGAAATACAGCTGGATTGTTGTTATTTCATCATGTGTTTTTTTTTTTTTTTCAGCTTTAATTTACCAACTCTGTATGTTCTGTAACTGATAAGAGCATGCTGGTCTTCAGCACTTTCATGCTTTACAGGTATTATGAAAAATAGCTGCTACAAAATGAAAGCTACAAACAACCACAACACTGCACAGTATGGCTACAGTACATGAGAGTATGAGTACAGAGTCATGTGGATTCTGGCACTGAAGTGAGTTAGCATCACAGTGCGCAATGAGGCCTATTACGTCACAACGTGGTAGAAAAAACGCGGGGCTGTGTTTTCCCGAACAACAGTTACTGTAAGCCGGTGTGACAGCAGCCACGCCGCAGTCCAAAAGTATAATCCTCCAAGAGGTGAAGCCAATAAAAACACACCAAGAAAGACAAGTCAGCATCTCAAGAGTACCATTCCAACCAGTTTTGTTTGTTTTGTTTTTTTCCCTTTGGGCTGTCGTGGATTTGCTCCGTGTGACAAAGAGAGGTCACCTACCTACTGCACTTGGTCCGACCTTACCGAGTCCGAGGAGGGGAGACAGACAGGACAGAGGAGGGGGGCAAGTGGAGCTGTGGAACTGTGGGAAGCGGCACAGTGCAGCGCTGGGAGGCACAGGGAGGGTGGGGGCGGGTGCGGTGCGGCCTTGTGGACGCACACACAACGACGGACGGCGCTCCGCTTGGTACGGAGACCGCCCCGTCGCTAGAGAGATCACTGCCGATTGGACTGATGATGCTAGGAGACGTCTACTGTGACACGCGGTTAGAAAGCAGAGTGTATTGACCCCCACCCACCCTCCCCCCGCCCCTCCCCCCAACCCGGATCAGAGCAGGTGTATAGTGGAAAAGTTCTGCCATCGAGAGGTCCGGTTCTTCTTTCTTTCCTTCTTTCTTAGCACTGAAAAAAGATTATTCTTTGAAAAAAAACCAAAAAAAAACAAAACCCCACCTAACTACCTCATCTTTGATTTCTTCCTTTGTCGGCCATTTGAAAACATCCCACTTAAAAAGTTACAGGTTTAATTCTTCTTAAAGCTCGGCGTGCACATCCCTGTGTCCTCACTTCATGCAAGTCTGGAAAAAAAGAGTAGCTAAAGCTTAATCTCTTCTTAAAATAACACTGAAAGTTCGTCGTCGATGACAGAAGTCTTCCATTATACCTCACAGCTCCAGGCCCCCACCCTCCCTCCAACCTTCCCCCCTCCTCCCTCCCCATGATCAGACAGTGGTGGACTGAGAAAAGAGCTCATGGCTGCTCCCCTTGTCCCTCAGACTGTGGTGGTTGTCTTTTAAGTGTTCTGACTGACTGTCCCCTCCCACAACCCCAGCGCCACACTCTGGGCTTGTCCACTAGGGGGCCCCCTCATTTCACTAAAAGGGACGACAACCCTTTTGCCAGGAAGATCCACGACTTGCCAGTCGCAAGTGGTCCTACAGAGGACAGCGGGTGGTGCATTAAGAGTGTGTGTGTGTGTGTGTGTGTGTGAGAGGTGTATGGCTATGTATTACAGCCCGACCAGTATAACGTTTAGCTAACACTACTGGCCGACATAGTGTGTTTCATGTGTGAGTTTCTCAGGGCTTGTATTTACCAGCCACTGCTCCAGGTGCACCTGAACCGGCAAGGCTGCATTCACATAAGCAGGAAACCACTGAACATTTCACAAAGGGTCGGATGAGGGACTTTGCCCAGCGTTTGGACAATGGACCGGCTCGCGTGGCGCAGCACAGGTAACGAGTACCTGCGCCAACCAATGCGTCAGTGCGATGGCACAGTTACAGCTGGCCCAACGCCTCTCCTCACTACCCTCCGGGGAATGCTTCATAGTCCCCTACCCAACGAATGCAAGCAAGGCGTTTGCATTTCCATACCAAGCGGTCAGAATCCCTTTTGACGAAATGAGACGCTACCGAGTTACAAACCTGCCCAGAGGGTGCCGCTGGGGCGCGAGCAAAGTCCCGTCCCCCGGGGTGGCACAGGTGAGTAAAAAAAACCGAACAACTACCGATTTCTCAACTCGATCCCGTCTTCCACCCAGGGTAGCCCTGGCTGGCAGCCCGGCTGCGCCTGGGTGGCGGGGGGAGGGGGGGGGCGTGAGAACGGCCAATCATCTTAAAAGCAAACAGCTACAATCTACGAAGAGGTGAGGGATAGCTGAACTTTTCCCCCAACCCCCCCCCCCCCCCCCCCCCCCCCCAAAAACAGATGAGCCAAAACACAAACACAAGAGCCACATCCAGAGAAAAGAGAAGAGTTCATCTACGCCTCTGCAGTAAAAAAAACAATCTGGTGGCTGCAAATATACCAAACTAAAGAGACGCACGCGTACACAATCACCAAAGGGACATTCACAAACAATTAAAAAGGCACCCAGAGACGTACACTGTGAACACTAAAATAACTATAACAAAATACATGCCTGATTCCAAAAACTACAAGTGCTGAAGTTTTAACAGAAAGAGGAAAAAAACAGACCGACGGGCAAAAAAAATAAAAGAGGTGAGGAAGATGATTCTCCTTCATTTACTTACCCAGAGATCTGGATGGGGGACCCTCTTATCCCTCCATCTCTTTCTGCTAAACCTGTGTGTGTGTGTATGTGTGTGTGCATGCTAACGAGGCGATGGCTATTTGTGTTAAACGGCTAATATATATCATGAAGCGTGGGAGACAACCACGTACTACGAGATGATCCCCACAGTAGAATTATGAAACATAACTGATAAGTAAAGCCGTATCTCAAGCCTCAAATGTTCATAACGATGTTTGGACCTGCGATGACTTTGTTCTGGTACTGTGGCAAAGTGTTCTGTGCATGTCTGACCTCTCTCAGTGCTTCAGTGTGTCCCTGTGTAAGTGTTCTGTAGGAGAGACGGAAGGAGGAAGGGTGCCATCCAGTTTTGGGGGGGAGGGGGATCAGCAGATGGCACCAATGGGCGATGCCAGGAAAGGTACCCACCTAATGAAGTCCCCGTTGGGGTCGGTGCGCCTGCCGAAGCCCACGGGGCAGTAGCAGTGGAAAAACTGCTGGAAAAATGAACTGCAGGACAGCCACATCCAGCTGCCTGCGTTCACGCTCCAGTCTGCATCTAGAAGCAGCTCTTCAAAGACCTGCGACGCAAAGACAGAAGAAGATCCAGATGTTATTCTCAGACATCAAGTTCAAGGAGCCACAACACAACACAGCCTGGTAATTGTAACTTCCTGCGTCCTCACCTTCATCCCTTCCTCCCAGCTGATCCACAGGTCGCCCCTGGTGAGGAAGCAGGCCACCGCATGCCTGGCCAGGTGATGGATCCAGCCCTCCTGCCTTAGCTGAGTCATGATGGCATCTATCCAGGGGAAACCCGTTTTAGCTTCGGCCCACTTGGCGAGCGCTTCCATGTTTCTGTCCCAGGGGATGCGGACGCAGATCGGGTTTCCCCTCCATCTTATCGAAACGCGGGTTGTTTGTGGCCGCGGTGTAGAAAAACTCCCGCCACAGTAGCTGGCCGTACAGAGAGAGCGGAGGGGAGCTGTTCTTTTTCACCTGGAGAAACGTAAACACAGCGAGATTACAGATTAAGAAGCGTTAAGGTCGGCGTTTCCAGAGAGGATTATCATCCAAGTTTAGGAAAAATAGAGTCATACTCATTTAGGGAAGCAAGTACGTATCATTTTAGTTCCTTACATTCCTTTCCCGCTGTACAAAACAATCCTGTGTTGCCCAACAACAGTTATCAGCGACATCTTTATCTCCAGAGGTAAAAAGGTTACGATCAACATTCATTCCCAAGTGAAATCGCTCTTTGGGAATCACAGGAGGATGCAATGCTTTGACTGGATGGTCACATGGAAGCTTTTTTATAACATCTTTTCACGCAGAGGTTCATTTTGGTAATCTGTTTGCCACCCGGCTGGATCGATAAACATCACGATGACTCAAAGTCTTCACAGGCAAAAGAGAAAACATCTGTCGGGAAGCACTGAAAAAAATTTTGCCTACGTACGCTGTCGGGAATGTTTCATCTTTCCCATTTTTTAGGATTGATCTGATTCATGATCCAAGTAAAGCCGTCTACACATTAAATATCTTTCCTACAACAACAAAAAAAAAAAAAAATTTGTAAGGCAGTTGGTTCCTTCACTAAAAAAGATTTAACCAAACTAAAAACAAGACTTCAACAAAGAAAATTATAAATAATTCAGCTTCACTTTTATCGGAGTTGATGGAACGACGTGGGGAAAATACAGCAGCTTCACTGAGATGAATGACAAACCTTTCGGTAGAGGTCAGTGAGCTTGAAGTAGAAAAGGCGACAGGAGAGGCAGCCGAAGCGGAGGTAAGGGCTGAGGCCTGTCGGGCTGGCCAGCAGCGAGTTGGCGTTCATCCTGGGGCGCTCGAAATTAGCCACCCATGCCTGGAAAAAAGACAGAGAGTGGATGACATAGACACGTTTTGTCATTTGGAATAATAGAGCGGAGCTGTAGACAAGGTGCAGGTGCAGTACTAACTTTTCTCTCCAGATGGCGCTCTATCCTGGTCAGAGCCTCCGTCTCTCCTCCCGGCCACACAGCTGTCGGCAGGCCCTCGATGTCAAAGCCTGTGAATCAGACAGTGAAAACAGTGAATCACTTCCTTAGTAAACAGACAGTTTCACTTTGTTGTTGGATGTCGCAATATACTATCATGTTCCCACAAATTATGACCAGACACCTCCAGCTTGTTTTCAAAGACAGATGTGTTGGAATGAAGTTGGTGGACTGTTTCTTTTCAGCTTAATTTAAAATTAAATTACTGAGATGTTTTGGTGCAAAGACGAGCTGCACTGTGAACACAAACACTGGGATTTGTTCCAAACATCTGTCAGCAAGACTGTTCGGTGTTCAAGAATTTTGTTTTCAGTCACAAAATTAAGCAAACAGACCGTTTTCTAACACGTCATGGCACGGCAGATTTGAGATATGAGAAGCCGACTAAACTCAACAGCGACTGTTTCATATTGAACCGGATTTATTCATATTCCTCCTCACCATCTTCATCATACTTCCTGGTAAATCTGGACGTGATTTCCTAAAGTTTATTATCTCAGGTTATGATCTCCAGCACTGACTGTGCGATGCTTTGACTGGAGGGTGACATGGATGCTTCTTTATAATGTCTATTCAAGCAGAGATTCACTGCGATAATCTCTTTACTAACCTGCTGCATTGATAAACATCATGCAGACGCAGATTTTTTTTCTTTTCGAAGTGAAGACTTTGTCAGGTTTGTTTTGTCGTTGTTTTTAAGATTGATCTGATCCCTGATGTGAGCAACAATGAGGTTGATTCAATACATCTATCAATAAGACTGTTTAGTCTTCAAGAGGCTGTAAAAAAAAACTGTGAACTTGTTTTTTTTAACACAATCAAACACCCCAAATTAATCCAACACACCGTTTCTAACATGTCATTAATAACGTGGCAGATTTGAGACGTAGAAGTCGACTAAACTCAACGGTGAATGTTTCATATTGTACCCGATTCATTCATATTCCTCCTCACTATCTTATTCATAAAACCGGACGGGGTTTCTTAAAGCGACGGCTCTCAGCAGGTGACCCAAATAGTTTCACGAGGGACACCGTGTGCAGGTGTGAGCAGCAGGTGGCTGCCGCACTGTGAAGGCTATGAATGGAAAAATGGCCTCCTGTGAATGTGAATGGGAACCAGACATCTTGACTGACTGAGTGTAAGAGGGTTAACATGTTACCTGGTTAATTTAGGGAACAAATAAGCCTTCACAGAGAGAAACCAGACATCTGCACGCACGGATTAAAAAGGGATTAAACACTTATTTATAAGTGAAATAGCAGGTGCACAGGTGTCGGGGGCAGATGGCAGATACAGAGCAAATGTATGAATAGACTGTAACCTTTCATGAATGGAAAACCCGACATCTGGATGCCAAGAACGTGGACGTGTCACCTGATTAATCCGACAGGGAGGCTTGAGAGGAGATTTACCTTTAAATAGAGAAACTGGACGAACTGTTTAAGTGGGATTAATGAGCACAAACCTTAATTGTGGACCGGATTCATTCATATTAGTCCTCGACTGAGTATTCTATAAAGCTGAATGAATGTAGCACAATGTTTTGAAAAAGTGGAGGTTGAGGACAAGATAACATATTGACAACGCAGGCCATCTCTTTGAATGCAGAGGGTAGAGGTGTAACAACCTGTGCATTATGGGTAGTTTCCTCAAAGCCTTTCAGAGGAAATCCAATTTAACCTGCAAGAGTTTCTGGTGTCGCTTGTAAGGACATTTTATAGGATAAAGAAATTATTTCGGAATGTCTTTAAAAAGGCGGTGACGGTGTTTTTAGCCCCATTTCTTGACCCTGCAGTGTTTGTTCTGACTTTACTTTAGTCCACTTACTTTGAACCATCCCTCTAAGTTTGAAGTCTACACCTCAATTTAGGAGATAAACGACACATAGATTAGCACCGGGTAGTGCAGGGGTGTGTGTTTGGTTTCTCACCCAGCTCCTCCAGGGACGGGACCCCGTATTTGTCCCCGTGGTCCTCAGAGATGGGGGTTACACAGCGGCCCATGAAAGAGTCCGACAGCGTCTCCACAGGCATCTCAGGAGGATCGAGTCGACTGATCAGGGTCTGGAAACGCTTGTAGGTGAGAGGAGGCTGCGCGCCATTCAGCTCTATAATCCTGAGGAGGGGCAGAGACGAGGACCGGTCAGATTCTAATAACAGACATTTTATTCTCTGACTAAAGCAAGAGTCGAGATAAGATCACCTGGTGACATTTCTTGTTGCTTTTAAAGATCCTCTGATTAATCAAACTCACTTCAAATGGTCAGACGGTGGTTTTAAAATAAGCTCATCAGTTTGGTTGCATGTTTCTGTCTTTTTCTGAATCTCTTGAAGTGTTTCCTGTGTGTGTTTGTGTCTTCCTTACTTGTCCAGGTCGTAGAGGGTGTGCGATATCTTGACGATGACCTCCACGCCTGCCTCCATGGCTAGCTTCTTGATGGCAGCATCTCTCTCCTTCCCAAAAGGCTCCGAGTCGTACTCAAAGGTCAGCCGAGAGATCTTCCACTCCTGAAGAACAGAGAGAGAAATACAAAAATGTCACGCTGACGTCTTTAAAAGCTTCTTTATCTGTCCAACAGTCCAAAAACATTCAATTTGCAATGATTTAAATGGGACGATCGAAGCTGCTGGTTGACGCAGACCTTAAAGAGTCGTGGGAACACGTTGGCTGGTTGGCCTCTGATGACGAAAAGGCGAGAGTTGAGCTTTCGAAGGCTGGCGTCCAGATCCTCTAAACACTGAAGGAGAAACCTGAAGAGGGAAGAAAAAGAAGGGGAGAGAAGAAAACATGAATCACCCATCGTTTGATCCTTCGCTGTGATGCGTTTTCCCTCTGAAGTTTTCTATTGAGTATTTTCTTGGGCGGTTTACATGTTTGACATCACTGTAAAAAGATTCGACAACAAAAAAGCTATCCAATACCCTGAGATTAAAGTGTGTGTTCGGGCATCATGACGCATACAAGACCACCCAGCGAGAAGTTATTTCCCTCAGTGTCAGACACACGTTTGAACCTTAAAAATAAGAAAGTCCATCGTTTGATGTGTCGTGTTCAGTAACTCGTGGACCGAAGTACTTTAAAGCGTGCTGCACATCAGCATTTTAATTAATTTAAACCCTGAACTTGTGTTTTATTTTCAGTGAATCACGTTTGTCCTTCTGCAGCAGACATGTGATGACACTATTTGACGAGAACAATTTACAGTCGATCAGCGATGCATTCCTCCGATCAAATACAGTCTTATCCAGAGCCGGATTACAATCTCATTTGCCTTTATAAATGAAACTTATCCTTGATGCTAATTAACAGCCCTAATACGCATAATGAATATGGAAATGAATGACCTTTGTAGAACAAGAGAGCATGAGCTGCGAGATACGGACCACTGAAAACTTGAAATGTTTTGAGTGTTTTCTGCCTCTGAAGGATTGCTTGAAGGCCGTTTGTGACGCACAGGCACATCTGTTCTCCTAACGGTCCAATCACAGCCGTCTGTCAGGGACTGTTTTAAAGAGTCACTTCTGACGATGACAGATGAGGCTGACGGCATTTCCTGATGCGCCAAGCGGCCAAACTGAAGGCGAAGATGAAAAACAAAGACTCGTCCGCGTCCGTGAACTTCTGTCCGGTTCACGTCAGACAGATTTTCAGCGCTAAACCTCCAGGGTTAAAAAAGTCAGAAAGAAAGTGTCATAATTTACCTTTTTTTTGCAGATCCAACAATTTATAGACGTGTCTTTCGTTATGGTGCTCTTTAGGAGTAAATGCTTTTTGTGTTGGTGGTCAACGGGCACAATTGGAAGCACGGCCGAGGATCTTGGTCTAAAAAGTTGATTAATGTTATTGAAATATTGTGCGTTTAAAAGTTGACTCACAACTTGTATCTTCTGTTATTATTGCAGATTTCAGTAAAGGTATAAATGTAATCTGGTAATCTGGTAATCCTTCCATCACTGCTACAAGAATACAAACATTAAAACAGCACATGAAGGGTTAAAGCTGACATGAAGCCTCGTGTTACTCAAGCTAATAATCACAGTGTGGCGTCTCTTCCTACAGTTTCAGCTCTATAGCACCACCTGTGTGTTCTGCCTGGTAACAGCAGCCATCACTGCTTCACCACAGGTCAAAGTGTGGAGCGTCACCCATCTAGACTAGTTCTGAGCATGAGCAGAATCAGGCGGGATCACAGCAGAGCAGACAGTCGGTAAGCCCTGCAGACGGCCCAGCAGCCAGACGATGTTCTGCTCAGTTCTGTTCCCTCCCCGTCTGACCCCGTTAGCCTGATCATTAAACCAGAGGAGGGTTTTGCTAACAGGCAAAGCTCTATTTGCTCTCAATCCCCCACGCAGACGGGCAGGAAGGTCGAGCACACATGAGGCACGTGCTTCAAACGAGACCGAGTCGTTCAGCCCGTGCTGGAGCTTCATAACTCACCGTCTGGGTTAGTCTTCTTGTGTAACCAGCCAAGACTGCAGTTTGTAATATTAGTTCTCATTTTGGTCAACAAGACACAACCATGTTTTCAACCTCACACGCAATTTACAACTAACAGAGTGTTTACAAGAGAGACGCCGACTATTTAAATGACCTCATTTTCTGAACGGTTTAAAAATCTGTGGGAGAAAAAAGAAGGAATGAAAATGTGGCTCCGCTGCTTACATACTCCTGCTTCAGGTTGCAAAACCATTAGCGCCAAAGTCGTTACGTACAAAATGCTTTCATGAGATAAGATCGGAGAGGTTGTGTCGTTACACAGAGACACACTCGACACCTGAGGCACCACAGAATGAACAGGAGCACCTGCGTCTGCCTCTTTCTTTAAACTACAGTCTATCTCATTAGCTTTGTTGACACATTTAAAAACCTAATTTATTTACATTTGTTCCAACTTGTTTTTGAAAGCCTCCCCACAAAGTCATGAATACATTTCTAGTGGAGAAATAATGCAGCTTTTTATTATCGTGATCATTAGATTTTTGCCCCAAAGTAGTGCTGGACAATACTTTCAACACTGTACAATATTAAAGCAGTGTTATTATTGACTATATATGGTTTTATTAATCGATACGTAATCAATTCTGAATATTTTGAATGCTGTTTCTTCCTGGTTTGAAAGGCTGCGTTACAGTAAAGTGATTTTCTGAATTTACAGAACTGTTCTACTTGTTTTAATACTTTCCTGATGATTATTTGTCCAAAATCTAAATAAATATCGAGGTCAAAATGTACAAAGTGCTTTTAAGACTTTAAAATATAACACCTCAGCCCTCATCAAAAGTCTCTATAACAAAAATCAGTTTCAAATCGAGACGGCGTGAGTAATTTCTTTGTCATGACTGAAACTTGGTCACCGAAACCCCCAAATTCCTTGAAATGTATTGAAGACATGAACTCACTATGACGTTATCACGCACACGGCCGTCATGTGCAGAACAAAAGGTCAGTAAGCTGCCCTTCTGAAGACGTCACCCATCGCCACGGAGACGAACGAACACGTTTCGTTCTCCTTTCGCCAACAGTCAGCGCTGACATGCATCTTCTCTACGTTAATGTCGTTCTGTCCTGCCCTCCTTCTATCTCAGTGGACAAAGAGCATTTACATAATATCAGACACACTCAATAAATCATTCTGGGTGACCAGCCGTCAGCTGTTATATATCTGTGTGTGTGTGTGTGTGTGTGTGTGTGTGGACGTGCAGTGGATAAGCATGTGTGCACACGTGAATTCATCTAAATCTTTTTGCGCATCAGCACGAGTTGAAACGTGAAGATCAGCGTGAAGAGTGCGCATGATGAGCGCTGGTGTGTGTGCTTCCACATTCACGCGCCTCCGATTGTTCCTGTGTGTTGGTGTGTGTGTGTGTGTGTGCTGCTGGGTTAGCCACTTCCTTCTTTCCTGGCTGCCTGCCTGGTTTTGTGTGGTTGTGTGTGTGTGTGTGGGTGTGTGTGTGCCTGGCTGGCTGCCTGGTTTTGTGTGGTTGTGTGTGTGTGTGTGGGTGTGTGTGTGTGTGTGTGTGTGTGCCTGGCTGGCTGCCTGGTTTTGTGTGGTTGTGTGTGTGTGTGTGGGTGTGTGTGTGTGTGTGTGTGCCTGGCTGGCTGCCTGGTTTTGTGTGGTTGTGTGGTTGTGTGGTTGTGTGGGTGTGTGTGTGTGTGTGTGTGTGTGTGGCTGGCTGGCTGCCTGTTTTGTGTGGTTGTGTGTGTGTGTGTGTGTGTGTGTGTGTGTGTGCCTGGCTAGCTGGCTGGCTGCCTGTTCATGCATCAATCCTTATATAACTGCTCTGGCCTACATCTGTCAGGACACACACACACACACACACACACACACACACACTGCACTACAACACAATCGCTAAGCCCAGTAACCTCATTCTTGGCCATGCACACTTAAACACACACTGAAGAGAACACACTGTACAAACTGAATCATTGAGTGTGAACGAGAGGCAGTGAAGCTTTTTTCCAACATCTGTTTATAAAAACATCTCGGCCGTAACTTCGCGTTTCACTTTGTTTTGTTTTTCCTTTTCCTGCACTGATATACGTCGTACGAAACACCAGCTGCACTGTTGGCAGAAAGCATTTTTTTATTTTCCTTTTTTTATTTTATGGACGACTTGTTCTGTACTGTTCGTTCTTTTATCTTTGCACCTCTGGGGTTTTCCAGCGCGTCTCTGTTGGGTAACTGGCCACACGAGAGCGCCTTACCACAAGTAGGTCACGATCACATAACCACTCACAAGTTTCATGCAGTGGCACACTAACCTACATCTGTTGCTCAGACTATTCTCACATTTTCCTTCTAGACTGAAAAGTGATTGATTACCTGTTTTATTGGTCTTCTGCTCCAGAGAGCTCCGTCTCTTCACCTGGAACTCCTACGTTAGTATTCATCGCTAAGATAGTGCCCGCGGAGTAGTTTGCTCACTGCGGCTCCTTCGGCCATTAAATCGCACATTTAACTAGAATTTCTGAGGTGAGAACTTTTTTTAATTCATCTTTAACATTTTGAAGAAGAGCTTTATGCCATTTAGCATGCAGACATCATGTTTATGAGTCGTTAAAGCTCAATGTTTTGAGAGGACTGCCATCTGGTTATCACCATATCGCACCTGAATCTATAGAAAACACTGGCAACACACTATCAGCAGTACAACAAGTGAACAAGTAGACAGTTCAAAGACAAAAAAAGGTATCATGCTTCATCTTCAAGACTACCTTCTTAAACAAATCAGGAAGTTAAAGTGTCCAACAGTAAAGTCTGCGATGAGGAGACGACCCCAAATAGTTGTTTTCTGCCACCAGTGATGAAAGGTTAGACGTTGTTTGTCTGTCACGTAAGCAGGACCTACATTTTCCGGAGCTCTTTCAGGATATTGTTTTTCAACATGGCCTTTTAATCGTATCTGGCTCAACAAGAAGATGCTTCGGACCGATGAGGAAATAGGTCAGGAACGATCAGAAAGGCGATAAATGAGCAAACAACTGCTCGGGTGCTCCCAACCCGAATGTCTGTGCCCGATATGAACTTTTGCTTGCCTCCATAGAGATCGTTTGATTGATTAGCAGTTATCAAACAGCAAAGACTAAAGTTATTTATCAGGTTTGGTTTTATCCGACCATAAACAAAAGTATAATACATAGTTGGAGCTTAACCTAACTAAACTTCTGTTTCCAGGAAAATTTAAAATGTTCTCTTGCGTGTGAGCACAGTACGATATGAAAATGTCATGTGACTATTGTATTGTCCCAAAAATGATTAAAATGTGCTTGAAACTCTAAATAAAAATTGTTCTAAAACAGAAAAAATACAAATATTACTGTTGCCTCGCAGATATATATATTGTTTATCCTTATGGAGCTTTTGCAAGTCACTTATCTGAGGATATCCATGATTGTTCTGATAATATAATATAATATAATATAATATAATATTTTAATCTTTGACAGCTGGGAATACTTAAATTAATGATTAAATTACATTTGCTGATGATTGTTTTGAATTTACACTCCATTCGCACTCCACCTGCACTGTTTTACCATTTATTACTTCTTAATTTTAGGTTAATGTATGTTTTGTATTTTGTATGCTACTGGATACCTGAATTTCCCTCGGGATAAATAAAGTATCTATCTATCTATTTATCTATTTGGTTGCGTGGTTGCATTTCTTGGTATAGATTTTTTATTTTATTTAATGCGGCTTCGTTGACTTGGAAATATATATTGATATTGAATTACACGACTGCCCCACCGTCTGAAATAATCATCATCGTCTACGAGGGAGGGAGTCGGATTGGGACGATGTCATCCCTACTTGTGCGTCACCTCATAAATCTTTTTCTTTTCCTGTCTAGGTTTTCGCTCCTTTTTTTTTTTTTTTTTTGGCTG
This sequence comes from Sparus aurata, assembly GCF_900880675.1. Taxonomy (NCBI): domain Eukaryota; kingdom Metazoa; phylum Chordata; class Actinopteri; order Spariformes; family Sparidae; genus Sparus; species Sparus aurata. The sequence goes on from NC_044193.1 coordinate 3,194,233, forward strand.
CTCTGAGTTGACAGATTTACCAGCAACTGATTTAACATTTTAGACGTGACGCTTCATCATCACCCACTTTATCCAGGATCAGAGGAGAGGAGATTGAAGTGGCGACGGAGTGACGCAGTATTTTGGTCTAATCATAGATCACAAACTCTCCTGGGACCAACGTGCTGATGCGGTTCACACGAAGGACCAACAGCTCAATTTCTAACATTGATAAAACAAAATCCTTACTATTTTTTTCTTCTTATTCTTTCGTCTCATCAACAGTATTCTGTGTTATTGTATTTACCTGATTACTTTTTAGTTGAGCCCCTTTTCCCATTCATGTAAACGTGCTCGTCCCTGGAGAATTTTTAATCCAGACGCAGACATCGAAGACATTTTAAGTCAGAGTTAAAGGTAAAAATAACAGCTCTGATAGGATGATGACCTTCCATACACAGAGCTGCCAGTGTTGGGGCAGCTGGGCAGGTTTAAGTGTCACCGACCGAGCTTTGTGATGCCTATTAGTGCTGCAGACTTCACCTGCTTAACGCCAAGTGTCTATATATGGGACGCATCACATGACTCTCCAATGAGTTTCAAAATGCTGTTTTCTCACAGCGTGCACATTGGAGCAACCTAAAAATTTAGCGCGTCTGTGTGTGTCAGTGCAGAGATCAGTGACCTCGATTCTGTCAGATTGGTTTTAATTTAACCTCGAGAGCATCATACGGTGATTTGTCACGCAGCTTTTTGGCTTTTGCAGATAAAAAAGTGCTGCAGCAGCATCGAGTGCGTACGTCACTGCCTCGTACAGATAAGTGGGGCACATCCTGCAATCTTCTGCCCACTTCAATTCAAGCTGTGACAAAATAAAAAAAAAAAAAAAAGCGGCTACTTTTCTCCCAAGCGAAGAAAGACTCCATTTAAATCGACCATATTCCCCTCAAGGCAACGCTGTCTTTCACAGCAAAATGAATAAGATTGGTGTTGATTCATCTTCTAAAAGAGGTGCTGAGTCACTTTAAATGGCATCGAGAAATTTTGGCACTGGCGATTAAATAGAATAATAAACTGTGAGTACTTACAGTGGAAAAAATAGCATATTGCGATCATTTTGACAGATATTACAACTGCAATTTGATTAAATATCAGAGGGAATGATGAGTTTTCCATCAGTTTTATGTCCTGTTTTGACTGTTATATGTTGTGTGTTTAATAGTACTTTTTTGCACATGCAAGCAAAGACAAATTTCTACATTTTGCAAACAAAATCCTATTAAAAACACGACAATGGGACATTTGTTGGGGTCTGTACCAAATGAACATGTTTTCTTACACCTGGAGAACAAGATTTGCAGGCCTGGACATCTCAGCAGCATCTCATTACTCCACTCACTGCTGTTCTGTGACATTATACCTTTAACAAAAACATTGCATCCCTTCAGATTTGTATATTGCTCTTGCTCATATTGCCGTTTTTTCTCTTTCTGCGTCTAGCTGACGTCCGTGTTTACTAATGCCGACGATGACCCATCAGCTCTGGCAGAACTCAAGCTGACGTGGTAACAGTAAACACATTTAGCTTCATGTAGTCATCATTTCAACTGCGAGACAAGCTGACAAAAAAAAATTAGTGCGTTTGTGACCTACAAATTATGTTTTGGAATCTGTGTGCTGCCACCAGGCGTGTGCACCACTTATGTGGTGTTTCCTGTCTGGTCGCCGCTGCCACCGCCGCTGATTTATTTACATTTTTAGCACCACAATCAGCTGGATATCTCAGGGTCACTGACTTCAATATTGACTATTCCTGTACGGGGACTACAAATAGCACTTCAGAGCAAAAATGGGCCATCGAGCAATGAACGCTGGAGTGATATCGACTCTCCTCCCCTGCAGAGCAGGAACACGGCGGTTTATAAACAGCCTCAGCGCTCACGTGAACTGACACGCATCTTCTCAACACTGGGCACAGCTACATCTGACAAGACACACGCACACTCCCCTGCAGTGACACACAAAATCCCTTTTTTACACATAATCTATCTCCTTATAAACCTACATCTAAGACTCCCCTTAGAGTCGGCCGTGTTTAGAAAGCCCCCGCTGCGGTCTATTCATCCAGCCACAAAGCCTTAAGATTACCTGCAGACTGACCTCTATAATGGGGATTACTGTATGTGAGCGAGGAATAAAACAAAAGAGCACCCTGTGTCTGTTAAACCAGCTGAGCAGGTGTATCAAGGTCAAAGCTGTAAACTCCTTATTTATATCGCCTATTTTTAAAACAATGTTTTGTCCACTGTGGATTATTCAAAACCCCAAGAAAAGGACAAAAATAGGTCTTAATGAGTCCAAATTCTGATTAGGAGCACAAGACAATCCTTTAAAAAGCTTGCCAGGCAATGAAAAGTCTCCCTTCAACAACCCGACTATTTAAAAACTCTTAACTTCCAGACAACGAATAACGCTTCAAAAGCAGTGAAATGCTGACATCTTGTTGTGTGTTGAGGCACTGCAGCTTCTCCCGCTTCTCCTCTCAACACGCCAGCTCCTCATTACATATGAGTCATAGCTTCCAACAGTTTCTACAGTGGCTGTCATTATTGCACAAAAGGAATGCAAGAAGTGCAATTTACATCATTTTTTCCCCCTTATTTTTTTTCTTGCACTTACAAAATAAAAGTGGTAAGGTGCAGAAACAAGCTGTCAACACATTTCCATCAGCAACATTCACGTAGAGTCGTGTTTGTGTCCACCTGAAGTCTAATCCCAGTATAACTCTCTTACAGCAGGTAATGTGTGGTGGGTTTTAAAGCTGTTTAGCTGAAAACATCCGCCTGCTGCAGCCCAGAATTACACGATGAGTGAGGGAAAGTTGTGTTTGTTGTGTTGTGTTGTGTTGTGTTAGAGTTAGTTTGAGTTGTTACAGTATTGTTGGTCCTGGGACGGGAGCAAGAGTACATATTACAATATTCAGTTTGATGTTTAATGAAATCGGTCACAGTCTTGAAGATTTTCATTTTAACTCACTAAAAGGAACTTTTAAGGGGTTATGAAACCGTCTGGATTCAACACAGACGTCTCTGTGTGACCTACATAAGTAAACAAGACTCAGCAAGAAGACGATGCTACTTCTTCATAGTTGTTTTATTGCCCGTCACCAGTACGGATCCACCATGAAATGATAAGCAAGTTCAGCCAAAGACTGTTTATCACTTTATATATTTGAATCGCTTTAAATGATGAAGTAGTTGAAAAGAAAAATGGTGTTTATGTGTTTTCCTCTGCTTGTGGAAAGATGACGCAAAACATCAAAGCTTTAAAACTGATCTATGTTCAAATGTTCTGTTATTGACATCATTACAAATGTGTTTGTATGGTTTGTTTGTATGTTTTCAGTGTATTTTTATGTACCTGCAGGTTATTAATGATAGATAATATATATTTTTTGGCCTGGTATTGAAGGAGGTCTCCAGTCGTAAGTGGCACGTTAGGAATCACACATATAGACCAAGAAACTGTCAAATGGTGACAAATTAGAAATAGAAAATCATCTTACCGCCACCTGTTGACTCCGACGTTGGACGAGCCTGCGAACCACGGGTCCAGGAAGTAAACACAGCGCACTGTGCCCGCCCCTTTGACCGCCTCACGCAGCGCTGGGTTGTCATGGAGACGCAGGCCCTTTCGGAACCAGTGGATGGAGTTTGGGGCCATTTTTCTTTTTTAATTCTGATAAGAAAAAAAGTAACCAGGAAAGAAAGAAAAGGTCAGTGTGCTGGTCGGAGCTGAAGAATCACTGAATGGTGGTGAAACCCTTATTTCCCGCAGCTGAGTGAAGACGACAGCGCCGTCTGTACGGAGCAGAATGCCGTCAGCTTCTCTTTTCCACACTTCAGTCACAGCTAGCAAAAAACTGAACGTCTCCCAACAGGAGAGATAACTGAAGCATCCAAGTCGAACTGGTTGCCAACAGTGTGGGACGAGCCAGGAATAGATCCGAACAGGAACACCAACTCCTCGCTGCGGCCAGAAGAGTTTTTAATGCTTTCTATTGTCAGCAGAGACATTTTTAGACGTTTGGCGCTCGTTGATAAAAGACCGACTGTAGAAATAAAACTCAACTTTTGGGCAAAGGGTGAAAAAAGTGATAGAAAAGAGGCATTTTTTATTTATTTCTATGATTTTAAAACCTTAAAATTACAACTGATGACAAGAGTTCTCTGAAATTTGTCCCTGTACTCATTATCAAAGCGATCTTGTGAAATGCGCTATATAAATCAAGCTCCTATTATTATTATTATTATTATTGTTATTATTATTATTATTATGGAACAGGCAGCCTATCTAAAGCCTGTGTGATACAAAGCCCCTGGATTACTGATCTAATTGGCTCATGGTCAGCGGGAGCGCGGCCTTGACCACATTTAAGTAGCGACAAAGCTCGACCGCGAGCGAAAACATGAAGGCATTAAAACATTAAGGTCTCCACGCTCACACACACACCAGCCAGGTGACAGGTGACATTTAGGGATTTACCTGCCACAACTCCAACTAATATTTGGTCCTCAACAGGTTTTAGCTTTAAACACCTTGCATATCTGAGTAATCTCACTACTATGACCATTCTTCGTGTTTTTAAAACATGCAAAATTCATATTGTACAGTCTCAATGTGGCAGAGACATACTGTGACATGTGTGGGTATAAGTAGCTTGTTGACAAACTGAACAGCTGATCGCAGTGGCAGAAAAACAGAATGTCCCCGACAGCCGTGCAGGGGCCGACTGAACTGATTTAAATGGCTAATTAGCTAGGTGGCTAGCTAAACTGCCTGCAGGTTCATCCACTAGATCTACTACATCTCTTGACTGATTAAGATTCATAAAGGTCAATTAAAAAAAAAAGCTCACTCCTGACACTGTTTATCATTCATTCAACAGCAGAGCATGTTGCTGGCAATAAGCCACAACTATAATAAATCATTTAGATTCGTTGTCACCTCTTTAAAATATCATGAATAATAAATGTCCATTAAGCGAAAGTGCTTCGTGGGTCCATGAGCATAGACGTCGACTTGCTGCCATAAAAAGGGAAATTTTGCACACTTTTGGATTTTTACTTTCAGGTCAAATGATGGCTCAAAGAATGTAGGATTGTTTCTTAAAATAATCTTGTGATGGAGGCTGGTGATGAAGATCATGAGAAGCTGTTGGAATGCTACAATTTCCCCACAACTGAGTGAGCCAGGATGCAGCTAATCTGACCAACAGACCAAAGACATTTGTTAAAACGCGAGCATAAGACTTTAGCCTGCAGCCAAAGCTTTCAGGTTGAGCACAAAACATGAGGGAAAGATGCAACTTTCTGTTTGGGTTCACTGAACATGACTGTACTAACAACAACTGCATGCACAGGCATATTTAAGATGCAATATCTTCTCTTCGTTTAGAAAGAAAAGCTTTAAAAGATCATTTTACTCTGGTCAAGGAAAAAAAATCTGATTATTATGTTCACCAGTGTTGACATTTTTTGTCATGTGCACCATGTTGGAGGCTTTACAATGAACGACAGCTGGCGTCAATCCAAACACATCTATCATCCTACACGAAGGAGCCAATTACAAACTTTGAGGTTTGCATTGTCTGCCGAGGGTTGATATAATCTTCTTACAAGGTGTCAAAATTTAGAACACAACTAACTACAATAATTACTGTACAATGTGGTGATATATTTCATTATCTATTTCTAATATTTCCATTTTTTTTTTTTTTTGCAATTTTATACTTCCTGAGGGACGCTGCATCAGAGCCAAATTATTATATTTTCAGGTCAATTAATTTGATCTGTACTCGGACACAAAAACCATCTCAGTGACTGTAATACTGAAATTAAGACCCAGTAATCCGTCTATATCTGGTCCTACAACATAAATACACTGCTGACTGTTGGGTTTAAGTACCGGTAATGTCCTGCATGGACCTCTAGCTACAACACTCTTAACCTAGGACATTTTGCCCTATACTGTGCACCGTTAAAGGGGGAAACATTGATGTTAATTTGTACTTAGATTTAAAAAAAGATGCATTATCAGTACGGCAAAAATTCAGCCCAGAAAGACAACTTCTCAATCTGCACAGCATCGTTGATTTGCACGTCGATTTAACCTTTGATGAGCCCGGCTTCCTGCAAAAAAAATCATCATTTCTCGCACAGAAGGTAAATGTGACACATCGAGTTCCCTGCCACACGGCTGATATTCACAGTCTGGCACTGTTTCCTTCATTCAGCAGTGACCAGATACTTGGAGGAGCCTCTGTGACGTAAAGAATACCACTCATCAGTGTTGAGAGTACTCATGTCTCCAATGCAATTCACAGAAAAATAAAACAACTCCAATTTACAAATTAAAAATAATGTTTGACATGGGATGGACACCAGCTGGATGGGATTTGAGAAACTGGAATGACCCTGTGAGTGGTCAATAATTGGGAAAATAGCTAAAAATCACTGTCATTTCACAGTAAAAATATTTATAATTTGCAGATATAGCTATCTTATATACACTTAAGGGATATTTAAAAAGCTAACTCAGTGTGACCTTCAATCAACAGTGAATTAACCAGAAGTTACACAGGACTTCTCCACTGTAAACACAACACCCTCTGTTAATAAATGCACAATGTGGTTGGTTTTAACATCTGTAACACGTCAACACACTTGACAACGAAACCACAATAGTTTCAAGACCGTAGTTGATGTTTTGTTGCTATGTTACGTTATAAGTGTAAACCCACAGTGACTCCTCCAAATTGAAATTAGGTCACACAGTCTCTTCTGAATGGGACGTTGATCTTTGTACCTACAGTGAAATTAGCATCCAAAAAAACGAAATAAAGCACTGCTGAACATGTCGAGTGGATTCTATGCGTTCACACAGGGTTTTAAAAACACATAATGGTCGAAAAGTTAAAGTATTTGGCAAGGAAACAACACCAAAACGGGGTCACCAGAGCAACCGCTTATGTAAGTGGTGGCGCTGTTGGATTAAGTACAGTAGGTTTATCACTAAAACTAAAGCGCCAAACGTGACAAAATGGCCTGTCTTACCTTGTTGTGGCTCCCCGGAGGTGATATTTATGTCAAGCCCAAAGAAAGAAGCATTTCTTCCCTTCGTTTCAGCGTAAGACGAAGTGTTGTCAGCCGGGCTGGTGGCAGAGATGTGCGGATCCCTCTCGTCTTCTCTGTACCTGTTTTCTGCCACTGAACTACTTTGTTTCATAAGAGTTTGGCTCACTGCGCATGTGTCAACCTTTATCCGGCTCTCACGCTGCGTTCAGGGCACAGCGGTTAAAATCACGACTTGCCGAAAGCGGACTCACGTCAGCGCAGTTATTGACGTTGTTGGTTGACACTTTCGGAAAATACAACTATATTATTACGTAGGAGAGAATCTGTAAGAAGTGGGAGTATTAATTATGACGACTGACATTTTTTCAGATCGAGCTGTTGGGATTTATTTCCAATCTCACAGCGTTCAGTGTGCTTTTGAGCTCATATTGTTTACAGTAAGGGTTATAACAGAATCAGCGCCCAAAAAAAAGGATCTAAAAAGCGTGATTTGAAACCTGAGAACCTACAAAAACCTTAATATAACGTTAAAAAAGTCTAGTCTGTGTTCTTTCCGATTTTCACAGAACGCGACATAAGCCCTGTTCAACGTGAACGGCGACGTGGTTCCAATGCAGCACTCCCATTGGTCGGTTTGATAGCACTTCTGAGAAGCCGGGTCACGTTTAGGAGGCATGGCAACGCGGAAGTCCATGACACAGTGCAGCAGGCAGCGAGTGATGACAAAAAGGTGACAGATCATTTAATTCAAACGTGCTTATTTTCAGAACAATGGCGCTTATTATCTGGTTTGTGGTTTCTTTTGGCCTCTAAAAATGGTTTCTGTTCGTGGAGGGAACTGAGTGTACTATATTTAATTAATCCCAAGCAGAGAAACAGTAGATTTTTTCACAATTCATCCAGATTTTCAAATAAATAGGTAATTAATAATTCAAATTATGATGGTAAAACAAACCAATGAACTGCCCTAAAATAATAATATGTTTCTTTCTTACGGCAAATGTGCTGTTACTGAAATTGTAATGAATGTAAGTGCTAATAGCCTGAAAGTGGATTAAATGGACCTTTTCAGTAATTCTACACACAATAGATTTTCTTACAATTGTATGATTGAGATATAATGATGTAAATATTGTCTACAATGTTTTTCTGTGTATATTTTTGTCCATTTGTGTGTCATGTCTATCTTTCATCTCTTTATTTATATATATATTTTTGTATTATATCTGTCAGTTTTTTGATGTATTGTTTGTTGTTTTGCACTGACAGACCACAGCAGATGGCTCTATGTGAAAACTTACCTGTTTATGAAAATGATTCATATTCCAATGATGATAGATGTGTTATGTTATTGCATCTTACAGTAGTAATAAACATATGTGAATTATCTTGATGTGGTTTTTGTTTGGCAGATTTGTAGCACATCCACTTTGGCCTGATGTTCGAGTTAACCTTTCAGATGGCATTAAAATAATAACAAAAACAATAATAATAATATAATTTGACTTTGTTTCACTGAAACACTGTCATAATTACAGAGAAATACACTCATAAACACCACCCAGAAATAATTATAACACATTTTCATGGCTGCTTTCCACATTTTGGCTCGGCATCTGAGACATATTGACGGGTAGATAGGTGTAGGATCCAGAAGCCCACGAAAGGTTGGATGATAACATCATCGTCATGTGCTCTTGGCATCGCTCGTTTATTTGCTGTCACTTATTCTTTCTATCGCTCAGTCTGTTCTCAGTCGGTCTCTCTACTGCCATCGCCGTCTTTCCCTGTTCTTCTGTTTCTGTTCATGCTTCTTACTAGGAATAAAGTATTTATGAACCTTTGATGCAATGCCATCATTTTTGTCTATTTCCAAAAGTAATCCACTACTCTCTTTAAATCCCTGTTTTCACTCTGCGTAGCTTCAAGTTACTTGTACGTACCCTGTTTTAGTTACAGTTGCAAAGTTTTATTCTCAGCTCAAGGATAACGTTAATGTTTGGAACTCAACACTGGTCACACTTGAGCGTCATAACATCAACAGTGTTCACCACCATCTTATTAAGACGTCATGGAGGCTACTTATCAGACACTGCTTTTCATAGCATTCCCCTGATGTGGTGGCTGCTCGGGTGAGGATTCTCTCACAGTTTTCATTTCAAGGTTTCAAACTTTAACAGGCAAGAAAACTGAGACACAAGGACGTGGAGTTTCCTGTTGTGCTCTAATAGACAGACTACAATTATGTCCATCTGACTCCAGCCACCTCAGAGGGACTCAGTTGGGTTCCCATTCATGAACGCCTCAATTTATTTCTACCATTTTGGCAGTATTTTAATCCATTCAGCCATTATTTTGAGCCAAATATTTCAACTGTTTATCCATTAGCCTACTTCTAGGTAGTTATCTCAACCAGGCCTACGCTGCTTTTAGCTAACTGTTGCAGTCATTTATCCATTAGCCAAATTTAACTATACATTATGCTAGGCTACCTCAAGCTAACCATTACAAGAATGTATCCATTACTATTAGCTACCTATCTAAGTCATTTATCCCATTGCCAACTTCAATTATCCATTAAGCTAGGCTACTTTAAGCTAACTATTTCAACAATATGCCCATTACTTCTTGCTAACTATTTAATTTATCCATTAGCCTACTTAAGCTACCCATTATGGCCACTTTAAAGGTGCTAACCCTGTTTCGATCTTTTATCCAGTAACGTAAGGCTACTTTTCGCTAACCGTGTCAACCTTTTATCCGGTAACGTAAGACTACTTTTCGCTAGCCATTTCGACCTTTATCCAGTGACGTAAGGCTACTTTTCGCTAACTGTTTCGACCATTTATCCAGTAACGTAAGACTACTTTTCGCTAACCATATCGACCTTTATCCAGTGACGTAAGGCTACTTTTCGCTAACTGTTTCGACCTTTATCCAGTGACGTAATGCTACTTTTTGCTAACTGTTTCGACCTTTATCCAGTAACGTAAGGCAAATTTTCGCCAACTGTTTCGACCATTTATCCTGTAACGTAAGGCTACTTTTGCTAACTGTTTCAACCTTTTATCCAGTAACGTATGGCTACTTTTCGCTAACCGTTTCAACCTTTTATCTAGTGACGTAGGGCTACTTTTCGCTAACTGTTTCGACCATTTATCCTGTAACGTAAGATTACTTTTTGCTAACTGTTTCAACCTTTTATCCAGTAACGTATGGCTACTTTTCGCTAACCGTTTCAACCTTTTATCTAGTGACGTAGGGCTACTTTTCGCTAACTGTTTCGACCATTTATCCTGTAATGTAAGATTACTTTTTGCTAACTGTTTCAACCTTTTATCCAGTAACGTAAGGTTACTTTTCGCTAACCGTTTCAACCTTTTATCTAGTCACGTAAGGCTACTTTTTGCTAACTGTTTCGATCTTTTATTCAGTGCCGTAAGGCTACTTTTCGCTAAATGTTTCAACCATTTATCCAGCAACAATAGGCTACTTGTTTGAATCTCTATACATAACTTTTAATGAACTTTCAACCATTTAGCTTACCAATTACTTTAAGCTTTTTACGTATTTTTTACACCCTATACATACTTTTGAACCTTTTCTGACATTCTTGGTCAATAACAGATTTTTTTTGACCTGTTAATGACTGATAAGTGGGTCAGTGACAAGGCTACTTGACCAGGACAGTGTGTATTTGGCTCTTGGTCATTTTATCCTTTCCGTCTTCGCATTCTGTCTGACTGCCTCCTTCTGTCTGTGACTCGCTGTCAGCAGATGGTCGAGGATCCGCCAGTTGAAGAATCACCAACATGAACAATCCCCCGAATTAATCTTCCCACGTTTGATGGCGCGGTGTCCCAGCGTCATCAAATATGTTGACACTGTCGCCTGCTCATGAAACGTCAATCCCCATGAATTACAATAAGGCATTTCTTTATCACAAGTGATGCATTTTATACTTCATACGCACAGAAGTGGCGGTAATTAACACTTATGTCATTTTGTACAAGAAACGTTTGAAACCAACAAAGAAGGCAATCTTAGAAGAGGTAAAAGAAATATATAAAAACAGGAATATTTTAGAAGATTTAAAAAAAACAGCAGTATATAAAAATGGGTTGTGCTATTTCAAGAAGGTTGGAAGTGAAGTGGGAACAAGGTGCTGCATCTCGTCTCAAAGCCTCTTGGAGTTTTGACGTTAATGTTGTAATTTACATACATGAGGAAGCTTTTTCTTCACACGTGGTGGTATAATTATAAGTTAAAGTTACCCAGCAGGACAATGTCTCAAGTCAAAGGGAATATCATTACTTTCACCATTCGTCAGTAACAGCTACCCGACCTGGACAGTGTTTATTCATCTCTTTTTAAATCTTTCTGTCTCCACCTGCTATCTGACTCTCTCTGTGACTCACTGCTGGCAGATGGTCGAGGATCTGTTGGTTTAAAGAACCCCGACAAACAATCCCCCCCAAAAATGAGCCTTTGCTGTCATTTTCAGACATGTTCATCATTCAGCCCGCTCATGAAAAAGTCAAACCCTATGAATATTCATCAGGTTGTTCTTAGTCACAACTGATGCATTGTATTATTTGTACGCACGAAAAAGTGGCTTTGATTAACACTTACTTATCTTCCCCATCATCATGCAGCCATCATCAGAATCCACCTGCGGCTGATTCAGATAAAGTGCACTCTCCACTCGTTATCAAAATCAGTTCTAAAACATGTCTAACGTAATCCGTGACGCAGTCGTCTGTTTGCTTGTGGCACTCTAAGTAAAGGGTGAAACATCATCTCCCCCTCAGAGACTCCTTGAGGGTTTGGTTGCTGACGTCTTGTCTCAAGGCCTCGAGCACTCTTGCGTTACTCCTGCAGGGCAATGAAGCCAACATGTACAAACAGGGCTTAACAATTTTAAATTAAAAAAAAACACCACTTGTTCTGGTGGAAGAGAGCGGCGTGAACGTGAGACATGACGCACAGTTCATGTTCAGAACTGAATACAGCTTTGATATGAGAGAGGCCACTCAGTCAGCAGTCAGGAGCTGGTGGGAGGCCTCCTACGCTGATGCTCTGAAGTGGTCAAGGTTGTTGAGCGCTGAGGCTGAGAATCAGAGTTGAAGCCATTCTACATTGTTGTCATCCACTCTGTTGACCAGGTACAGAAACAAAGCTCTAAATGAATGTTTGATGAAATGGAGAAACATTGATTGCTGTATTGTAGGCAACTGGACTCGTTTCAGTGTCTTGTTGACGTTTCAGCTCTGATCCAAGAGGCTTCTGCAGCTCTAACTAACTGTACAGGAAGTTGTAGGCCTTTAAACTCTGTGTGGGAGTGTCCTTACAGTGTATGGGAGTGTCCTGCAGTGAGCCCAGGTGTGGTGGGAACTCAGGGGCCATCCACATGGAAACGACTTTGTGTGTAAACGCACACGTTTTCGTCCAAATGGATCCTGTAAACGCACGTTTTTGAAACCTGGTCTCAGGGTGGATAAATTCGAAAACGGCGCCCTTCCCTCCCGTTCTCGTTTGGATGGTGATTCCGCATAATTTGCGTATCGATGACACAATCGCCCCACCCCTCGAACTCTAGCGTTCAACCTCGTAATCCCATGATGACTCATAACAACAACAACAATGGAAGGTATTGAGCCTTACTCGCCTTGTTGTCGAGTGTGAGTCGCAGCAGCAGTTCGACCTCATTATCGGTCCAAACAAACGATTCTGGTTTCCTTGCACTAGCCATTTTTGTCTTCTTCTTGTTGTGTTCAGTTTCTCCTTCTACTGTCTGGTTGTATACTGCTCCGTCTCTTCTTCTCCTATTTTGGTTAATTTCAAGCGCCACCTATAGGCCTGGAATATGAACTACAGAGTGTTGAGTCGTTTCCAATGGATCCATTTGGACCCACATATTCTTGAAACGATGCCGAGGACGACAGGGGAAAAAAGATTGTTTTGTTACATGTGGACATGGCCTCAGTATTGCATTTGTAAGTCGGTGATGGGTGATGACGTATTCGGATTCTTTTACTCATCTTTCAAACCATCACCAGCAACATTAAGCAAATCTGTTGACCGGCCGCCCCGAAATGACTGTCACAACTTTAAGCGCTTCAACTACCAGAAATCATAACTCGCATTTTACGCCGTCCTGTTTGGTGATAATAAAGTAATGAAAGCTAGTAAAATGTGTTTGTATAGCACTTTTCAAGAGCAGTCACCACACAGTGCGTCATATTTATGAAGGGTAAAATTCATTAAAACATCAAAACCAGTGCATTTGGTTAGCAGAGGGAGCAGCACTTCTTCACTGAACCAGCATCCCTAAAATACCTCAAGTGACATCCTGAATACGACCTCCTTGTAGGACAGCCTGTTGATTGTGTGAACGTGACACAAAACCTGGCGAGAATACTAAATTATCACCACTTCTTGTACATCTAATTCATCTATTCAGAGCTAACGAGTCCTGCTGAAGGGGCCCTTGTTAGCGCTGACACACCGTGAGCTGCATAATTTTATGGACAGAGAAAAAAGTGGGTGCACGGTGACAGACTACATCCCTGTAATTGGCCCCGATAACAAAGAAAGTCCAAAATCGATTGGCTTTGTTGAAGGTTGTCCTGGACTGAAGTGGAGTGGACGACTGAGTCACAGCCGAGAGCTTCTGCCTGCCTCCGACTCCACGATGAGAATAGATGCCCACATACAGAGACAGAGAAACCCACACTGAAGCGCAAACACGCACAACCAGCAACTCAGAATAAACACACATGCACGTAGGCTGAAAATGACACCATTAGTGTTGGCTGATTGTGTGTGAGAGACCCCCCCGGGGGTCGACCACGATCAGTCACGCAGCTTCCCGTGGACGTTCATTTGAAGCTGAGTGTAATCGGTCAGCCCGACTGTGTTCCACTCGAAGTTCGAGTCAACCTGACATTACGTTTCAACGCGGAATATCCCAACCCAGCAGGCAGGATGTCAGGAAATTAACTAACTTACACTCGGCGGTGGAAGAAGTTTTCAGATAAAGAGCCAACTCTGACGATGCAGGGAGGTTTTAATATATTTTATTTAGTGTAAGGAGGAAGGATTGTTTGCTCGACACATACAGGAACAATTCAAACTAAAATATCTAAATACTTTCACCGGACAGGAAGGGAATAGAAAACTGTAATCTGAAAAGCAATCTCTCGGGTGTAGTGGAGTAGAAGTTACATAAAAGGTACATAAAGTAAGTACCGCTGTTCACTGACTAGCAGAACGCTGCAACACTGTTCTGCTACGTAGCTCCAGAAATGTTTTGCGGACTACGAGACTCATTACTTTTAATAACGCTTACTCTACATCATATCGGTCTGACTGACTACTTTGTTTTTCATTTAAAGGGACAGTGTGTAACGATTAAAGTCATTTATTAACTCAAATCAACATCTTCCTTCATAAGTAAGTCCTCATTGGTGTACAAGTACCTCTGCCAACAATCTGACTTATCCTCCTGAGCGAATCTGAATATACACAGCACGGGAAAGCTCTATGGAGGCCGCCATGTCTTTCCGTTTTTAAAAAACTATGGACTGCCGAGAGGGACACAAAGCACTACGTGGTACTACGTAGTACGGCGAAATGCGTTTTCGCTCAGAGCTAGTTTGACTGCAGAACTGAGATGGAACCTCTAGTTTTATAGCCTTAATATCTAACTACATCTTTACCTCATTACTTGAATCAGTAGAAATACTCAACGCTGTTGGGAAAGAGTCCATATTTTGAAAAATGAGTTTCTTGTCCGTCAGGGCCACCGTAGCTTCCGGAACGTCTCCAACGTCTTCAGAACGGGAGGGGTGAGCAAAGGAGTGTTGCAGTGTAGAACCTCACAGCTAGATGGTGCTAAATACTTGATATATTACACACTGTCCCTTTAAATGATAATCGGTGCTAATTGATGTGTTTCTGTGTATAATAAAGACTTAAAAAGAGTGAATTCATGTTGACAAACCAGAGGCAGAGCGCTGACAGGAAGTGTGCGAGCTCCTGACGTCTCCAGGCACATGCACAATCATGTGCCTTCATCCGACACACAGAAATGCACATGAAACACACACAGCAGCACCCACACACCATTTGTCTAACTGGCATATACGCTCGCACCTCGCTAGCACGCGGACGCCATGTGTCCGACTGACTCAGCCTGCCGGAGGAGGTGGCTTGGCGGCGGTGCCGAGCACACTGCACACCACGTTCTCACACCGAGAGGCCGTCCATTAAATAAGCATGCACACACCTTCCCTCTGCTCCTTCTGCTTCTATTCATGCCTCTCTCTCTCTCTCTCTGTCCTCCTTGTTATCACTGTCCGCCTCTCTACGTCACCAGTTAGTCAGTCGGTCAGTCGGACAGCACCATGAGATCTTCTGCTGTGCTGCGTGTTGATGATGGTTGAGTTAGCGGAGGTGGCAGACGGTGATTCAGCAGCAGCCCTCTCCTCTGTTGCTGTTGCACTCTGAGTCCAGTTGACAAATGCTGTCTTCAGGTCCGGGTTGAAGCGGCTCCAGACTCGACTGAACCGACAAAATGTTCTCCACCAGCCTCCTGACACACAACGGAAAGTAATGTGAATGAATGGAAATAGATATTTTATTTAACAATCGATTTATTCGGGCTCTTAAATGAAAAGCTCAGTCAAAAGGGGAAGATTCAGCCATCGTATAGTCGGCCCCATGCTGATAGAAGAGTCGGGTAAAGTTTCATAGTCGTAATTAATCAAATAATTAAATTCAATGGCTCCACACAGCTCGTCCAGCATAATCCAAGTCTGCAGAGGCCTTTACTTACATGCAAATTAAAAAGGGTAACACCAGACGATCTGCATGGAGCCATTTTAGATTTTATTAATAAAACGTCTTTAGCTACTTCAGTTATTCAGCAGAAAGCTGCAACTCTAGTTTGCTGTGAAGCTCCAGTAAAGTTTTGTGGACTACAAACCTTTCTATCAACACGAGGCAGACGAAGGCTGGATTTTCATTTTGGGTGAACTGTTCTTTTAAAAGTGACTGTGAGAAATGTTTAAGGGTTTATGAACAGTCTCTGATTCCTCTGATGATTATAAATGAGCAAACGAGACCATCAGAGAAAAGACTGCAGTTTTTATATGGTTATTATTAAAGGGATATTCCGGTATAAGTTTAATCCATGGTCTAACACACCGTGAAACTGTGTTAGACTCCCTCTTGAGAGATCAAGTTAGCAGACGGCTAATTTACGGAGTTTTATCAACCTCAGAAACGACCGCACGACAACAATACACTGCAGTAAATGGATCCAAATATAAACCGCCACCAAAAAGCCACAAATAATGCTCAGAACAGCACCAAACTTCAGCAACAGTACAAATAGGGTCTCAGCACATAGTCCGGGGCATCTAACCTCCGCTAGCTTAGCTGGATTTCTACTGAAAAGCTGACTAAACTTACCACTCTTCTGCAGCAGCTTCCTGTTGACGGGAAGTCCCGACGAGTCGATTACCGAGTGCAGTAGAGTTCCGCGGCTCATGGATGAAAATGTATGATTATGACTCCATGGAAAAGCAATCAAAGTTCATATGTGTCTTACCTGCCAGTTTATAACAGTTATTATCGAGAGCGGACAGGGAAAAGAACGGAATTGAGCATTTCTAACCGCACTCGGTAATCGTCACGTCGGGACTTCCCTGACCCGGAAGCTGATGGAGGAGAGTTGAAATCTGTTTTTAGCTTTTGAGTAGAAATCCAGCTAAGCTAACGGAGGTTAGATGCCCCGGACTATGTGCTGAGACCCTATTTGTACTGTTGCTGAAGTTTGGTGCTGTTCTGAGCATTATTTGTGGCTTTTTGGTGGCGGTTTATATTTGGATCCATTTACTGCAGTGTATTGTTGTTGTGTGGTCGTTTCTGAGGTTGATAAAACTCCGTAAATTAGCGGTCTGCTAACTTGATCTCTCGAGAGGGAGTCTAACACAGTTTCACTGTGATTTAGACCATGGATTAAACTTACACCTGAATATCCCTTTAATGTCTGTGCTCAGGTCCGATCACATATATCACACATAAATACCTCATAGCGATCCATCCTGCAGGTCTCTCTGTCGCTCGCTTCCTAAACAAAGACCCTAGCAAAGATCTACAACAGCAGCGCTGTGTTGAACCCCTTTTGTCAAAAGGGAGCGCAAGAACCAACAAAATCTGAAGTTCCTTGTCGTCACTTGTCCGTCGTTTGTCTCAGTGTCAGAGGTTAAATATACTAATAACTTCCTATCACCTTTACATGTACTGTTAGACCAGCTGACCTCCTCCTCCAGTGTCCTCCAGTTACCTCATCGCCTCTCCGATATTCTTGTTGTCTTTAACTGAAATCTCCATCCAGGCGATGAAGCCGTTGGCCTCACTGAACCTGTCGATGCTGTCTGCTGAGACGACCCGCTGAGGTAGATCACACTGCAGAGAGACAGACGGACAGTGAGAGAGAGACAGACAGAGTTTTGTTTTGGTTAATAAAGACTCAGATGTGTTACAGGACAGATATCAAACAGGTCTCACCCAATAAAAACCTGCTGAAGTCTCCCACATTATGTTTTGTATTGCTAAAGCTATTAGCCAACTAGCTTCAAGAAGAATGACAGAGAAGGTTCATCTGAAACATCCCGATGCTAACACGCTATCCTTCAGCAGCAGCCGGTTCTAACAATAGGCGTGTTCGTCGTTTCCATTCATTATGATAATGTGATGTGTTCTCTTACATGTGAATGAGAGAGGACGTGGTTGGATGTGGTTAGCAATGACATCAATGTGCTGTACGGACTGAGGTTCGTACAGAACGTCTCTCTGACCTGCATTTACGATTGAAGCACTTAACAGCATTGGTTATTTATTTATTTATTTATTTATTTATTCATTGGAGTAGAAAAGCTATGAGAGCTTGTGCAACGTAGCAAATTAGCTGCAAATTAGCTTCCATGTGTTGTGTGGCTCTGCAGGAAGGCCTGATGGGCGAGGATGAGATTCTTTTGATCGGATGTTTTCAAAAATGTAGTTTGCTCTCCCTGGTTTCTTCAGTCTGACCAACCACAGCTTTAACTTTGTTCGATTGTGCATTAATTTGAGTTATAGATTGTGATCTTTCCATGCACATCTGGACCTCTAGTCATTTATCTATTCATCTGTAAATCATTTGAAATGTCTTTCGCTCTTTTACCCTCAGTAACGTTTAGTTTTCCTGATAAACATAAAACATTCCTCTGCAGAACAATCACAAAAAGTTCTTTGTAAAATGTTCGACTTTCAACATGGTCGTTTTTAAAGCATTCATAGAAACACAGTGACTTTTAAAACCACGCTGAGCAGCTGAGGCTGAAGTGTTAATACATCAGGCAGCAGTACACTGCTACATTTATTAATACTGAGCCAGAAGGCCGTCGAGATAAATGATTCATTAGTCGCAGTAATTGCACTGAATCACCTTGTTGGCCAGCAGGATGCAGGGGATGGACTCTCCGTTGGGCAGCATGGCTTTGTTGTCCAGGTCCTGTTTCCAGTGGCGACAGCTGCGGAAACTGGATGAGCTGGTGACGTCAAACATCACGACGCAGCCCATCGCGCCTTTATAGTAGATCCTGGTCATGGAAATGAAACGCTCCTGACCTGGAAGAAGGGACAAGTTCACAACGTCGTCCATCCATCTGAGCATGGAGACCCTCTATCTGCTCGCCTGCTGTCAAACGTGTTCGTACCTGCGATGTCCCACAGCTGCAGTCGCACTTTTTCTTTATCTGACCACTGCAGCATCTTCACCGAAAACTCCACTAGAGAGACGCAGAAATTTAAGAGATAGAGAAAGAGGAATTGAAAAAGGGGAACTGAGGTCAATAAGGGAGAAGTGAGAGAGCTGAAAACAGTAGTGAGGACAGAAATCTGTGGAAAGCTCAACACAGGGACAAGTTCAGCTGTTAGATTTTACCCACAAAACTCTTTTCACTTTCATTCCTAAATATAAAAGGTTTGAACGTGAAACTATCTGTTTCCCATGAACTATGAATATTAAAGTTAATGTTTAATGTATTAATTGAATGTAATATTATATGTTCTCTGTGTAATACATGCTTTAATTTGCAAAACGTATCACAGTGGCGAGGAATAATATGCAAACACATAGAACACAACAAGAGTGAGAGCAAGAAGAGGAGGAAGAGTGAGAGTGAGAGGAGGAAGAGGAAGAGGAAGAGTGAGAACAAGAGGAAGAAGAGAAAGCAAGATGACGAGGAGGAGGAAGAGTCAAAGCAAGAGGAAGAGGAGGAAGAGTGAGAGTGAGAGCAAGAGGAAGAAGAGAAAGAGTGAGAGGAGGAGGAGGAAGAGTGAGAGTGAGAGGAAGAAGAGTGAGAGCAAGAGGAGGAAGAGAAAGAGCGAGAGGAGGAGGAGGAAGAGTGAGAGCGAGAAGAGGAGGAGAAAGAGTCAAAGCAAGAGGAAGAGGAGGAAGAGTGAGAGTGAGAGGAGGAAGAGTGAGAGTGAGAGGAGGAAGAGTGAGAGCAAGAGGAGGAGGAAGAGTCAAAGCAAGAGGAAGAGGAGGAAGAGTGAGAGTGAGAGGAGGAAGAGTGAGATCAAGAGGAAGAAGAGAAAGAGCGAGAGGAGGAGGAGGAAGAGTGAGAGCGAGAAGAGGAGGAGAAAGAGTCAAAGCAAGGGGAAGAGGAGGAAGAGTGAGAGTGAGAGCAAGAAGAGGAAGAGGAGGAAGAGCAGGAGGAAGAGTGAGAACAAGAGGAAGAAGAGAAAGAGTGAGAGGAGGAGGAGGAAGAGTGAGAGCAAGATGAGGATGAGGGAGAGGAAGAGTAAGAAGAAGAGGAAGAGTGAGAGCAAGAAGAGGAGGAGGAGTGAGAGCAAGAGTGAGAACAAGAGGAAGAAGAGAAAGAGTGAGAGGAGGAGGAAGAGCAGGAGGAAGGAGGCAGAAAAGTGAGAGGAAGAGTGAGAACAAGAGGAAGAAGAGAAAGAGTGAGAGGAGGAGGAAGAAGAGGAAGAGTGAGAGCAAGATGAGGATGAGGGAGAGGAAGAGTGAGAGGAAGAGTGAGAACAAGAGGAAGAAGAGAACGAGTGAGAGGAGGAGGAGGAAGAGTGAGAGCAAGATGAGGATGAGGGAGGGGAAGAGTGAGAGCGAGAAGAAGAGGAAGAGTGAGAGCAAGAAGAGGAGGAGGAGAAAAAGTGAGAGCAAGAGGAAGAGGAAGAAGAGTGAGAGCAAGAAGAGGAAGAGTGAGAGGAAGAGGAAGAAGAGTGGGAGCAAGAAGAGGAAGAGGAGGAAGAGCAGGAGGAAGGAGGCGGAAGAGTGAGAGCAAGAAGAAGAGAAAGAGTGAGAGGAGGAGGAGGAAGAGTGAGAGCAAGATGAGGAGGAGGAAGAGTGAGAGCGAGAAGAGGAAGAGCAGGACGGATGAGAGCAAGAGGAAGAGGAAGATAGAGCCAATATTTCTAAATAAATCTGCACACGTGTGGTTTGAACTCTAACAGTGTTCTGGTACCAGAAGTTTCCAGCTGGGCTGTGACTTTAGTCCGGTTTGAGTTCATTGGACAGACAGAACTTCTGACACAAAGATTCTGATCGTCACAGTGTTGTTTTACAACATGACAACAGTCTGAGACACAAAACCACCAGAAATGTTTTTAAAAAAAGTAGAAACAGGAAATGAAGCTGCTGCTGTGTAAGAGTTAATCACATAACTTCTTTCAGTTTTGTGTGAGGAGATTTAAAATGTGTTCAGACGACTGGTGACGCTGTGGAGGAACAAAACTTTCAGCTGTACTAAAATATTCACACACACAATCCAAACTGATAAACTGCAGCGGCCGTACCTCCGACTGTCATCTTGTACGTCTGGTTGAAGTGTCCGTTGACGTAGCGATGCACAAAGGAGGATTTGCCGACGTTTCCATCACCGACGACCAGGATTTTCAGCAGGTGCTCCGTCATCGTTCTCCTCCGTCAGACGACAACACGTCCCGGCGGCTCAAAGTCCATGTCAGGAATGTGATTTACGAGACAAAGTTGTATTATCACCTGCTTTACTGGGGCCTTTCTGTGCATCTGCTGACTCCACCTTTACAACCTCTCAGTCTCTAAGCACCCTGTTAAAATGCAAAACTGTTAAAACTTCTTGTTTCTAAACCCCAGAATGATAATCACACCGCTGTTCCTCCACACCGTGCCTCCTCATAACTGAGCCGGAGCTCTATGAACTGCTGTGATCTACCAGTTTTGCTGTCTAGAGGGGAAGTTGCCAAATGCCATAAATAGTTCTGTCATAATGCAACAGGAAACTAAAGCGGTAGATGAATCTGTGCGGATTAGTTCCTCTCTCCTGTTGTCACATACATGACTGGAAACTGAAGAAAGGATTCCTTAACTTTTCATCCATCACACACAATGTCTTTTTTAAGGAAAAGTTCATGTTCGGCCTAAAATTTTGTCCATTCTGGCTCCACACTAGCATTTACCCTGGTTCCATCTACAACAAAGGCCACGGGAATGTTGAATTGTGGCAGAAAATAAGTGCAATGTGCAACCTTCACGGATAAACAGCTCCTGATTTTCGAAGCGTAAACGCAAATGGCAGCAATAAAAAGTTAATGTTAGGCTGTAAACACACTACATCTCTGTCCTGTGAGCTACTCGTCACCACCACTGAGCTTCATACTGCACTTTACTATAAAATGATCAGTCTAGCAGCTCTGACAAACCAGCGAACTCCTCTAAAGACAGATTAGTCAGGAGATGAGTGTCTGTGTCCCTGACAACCTCTGGAGTCACTTGAGCATCCATCTTTTGCTTTTATAGTTGATTTTTGGAGGCATTTAACCAAAAGCTCAGTGAAAGTAGCCCCTGACTTTGAGATGAGGGATGCAGAAGTGCTAAATGCTAACTGATGTCTGTGATTTAGGACTCATTTCTGCAGAACTTTATAGACTAAAGACCCTTTTACATCCTTTTACATTTGAAAACTCAGATGTTGCAGGCTACGGTTCCAGGTTAGCGATGGTAAAAACAAAGGGAATGTGACTAAATTGTTATAATTTCACTGCTTTCCGATTGAGCAACTACTGAAAAGACAACAGAGAAGCTAAAAGTTGGAGGGACATCACGCCATATTTCACGTAAGCGTTCAGCCACTCTCTCGCTGTGTCACAATTCAGGGTCTGCATCCTTCCGAGGAGCATTTGAAGGCTAATTACGTCACAACGCCAACCAATCCAAAGGCTCCTCCAGATGCTCCTTCTTCTCCCTGTTTTTGGAGGATGCATCGCTATAATCCTTCGTGGTCCCAAGATTCTTGGGTGCGCATGAAAAAGAGGAAAGAAAGAGAGAAAATGGTGACATCACGTGGCGTAGTTCGTCACTTTCGCGGGCCTGGGTGGCAGAAATCGTGACGTAAGGGTAAAACATCTGGTGACACAAGCAGGAAATGCTCCAAAGGCTAGACCGTCACATTTAACAACGGCTGAGGAGGTTAACAAGGTCTCTCTGAAGGACTCGCCTTCAAAGACCACAAAGGCCGAGTCCTTCAGAGGATGCAGACCCTGAACTGAGACACAGCAACTGGCTAACATGACAGATTGATAATGTGACAAAATACAACAGGGAGGGTGTAAAAACATTTCTGTGCACGTATTAAAGCCGGGAAGTTAGCTAAGGTAGTTAAATGCTAACGTCAGCTAATTGGGATATCAGATAAGTTAATCTACCTTAAAACATGGCCCAGATTTTCACTTTCCATCGTCTTAACGTTTGTCAGATTCCGTGTGTTTGTACAACTTGCACGTTGCAGCTTCCTGCCCTGATGTCAGAGGAAAATGGCCGCCGTGTGAGTAGATATTTGCAGATATTTGCAGCTGAAGCGCATCACGATCACCTTCGCCTCTGCTCCATCACACCGACGCGTCCTCCTCCACCTCCTCGTCTTTCCCTCCCTACTTCTGTCACATCCCACCTCCACATTCCTTTCTTCCGCTGTCTTTTCTTTGTTTCTTTCTACATTTGTTTTTCCACGCGGACACACACTGAGCCATGTGGTGTTGACGGCAGACTTTTGCCAACTAGGCCACTGTCCCTGGCTGCTGAACACGCTGCAGCCCCCCTGACTCATCGTCGTGACTCTTTCTGTGAGTGTTTTTCCTGTTTGTGTTTTGACCATTTTCCCAGTATCTTTTTGGCAGAACCATTAGAGGGATTAAAAATAACACGGCCTGTTGTTAATGTGCTTACAAACAGAAGCATAATGTCTGTGTGGGGGGA
Organism: Sparus aurata; assembly: GCF_900880675.1. Taxonomy (NCBI): domain Eukaryota; kingdom Metazoa; phylum Chordata; class Actinopteri; order Spariformes; family Sparidae; genus Sparus; species Sparus aurata. The sequence goes on from NC_044193.1 coordinate 3,217,651, forward strand.
TGAAAAAGCAGGTAGTGTTGGATCTTTTCCAGCAGGGGGAGCTGTGGACCTGTGGCCAAAAGATGCTTTCAGGTGTTTCCAGTCATGAAAAGTTGGCATTTAATGTCCAAACTAGGTCAGTAACATAAAGTAATTTAACTTCTGTCATTTTTATACAAATAAATGCAGTTTATATAAGCAAAAATGAAAGAAATCACCCTAAAACCAAGACTGTGCTACAACCTTTCTTCATATTTCCCTGTTTTTTGTATATTCTTGTTTATTTTATTGCTCTGTATAATTTTAAAGGCAGCTGACAGAGTATAATAATGCTAAAAGAGTCGGTGTAATAAGCTAAACCTTTTTAATCCTGTTTTGTTTATTGGCTTTTGTCTGTTTGTTTGTATCAAGTTAATTTACCGACTATCTATCGGTATATTTGTGTTTTTTACAAGTTGAAAAAATGACCGAAATAAACTGAACTTAACTAAACTGTGAACAACTCTCAATTATTTTAGTATCTTCTTCAGGTTTAGGCCACTAATATAAGTTTTAAAAGGTTTTAAATGCAGAGAAAAGCATTAAAACTAAGCCATTAATTGAAAGATAATAAAAAAAAACAAGCAGATAAAAAGTTAAAGATTCAACAGAAGGTGTGAATGATGTCGCAGCTTTTTTTCAAGGGAGAGAACATAAAACTGGACACTGCAGGTGATTCAACCCCCAAAAATAAAATCCGATGGATTTATTTCTACATATAAGGAGTAATCGATGAGCTGAAGGCTTCAGTGGATTTACAGTTCTGTTTGCTGTGCTGGGTTTGTGTGCCGGCTGTCTGATATTGGTCTGACACCTAGTGGCCATGTTATAAAATATAAATCACACATCCCTTTTTCTTTCTGGAGAGTCACAGGTTTGATCCACAAAATGACTAAAGTGTCCCTCAACAGCTTGTTTTATCCAGTTTATCACATTTCATCTGATAGAATCATGAATTTATGTCCTGAAATTGACTCCGACCGCATGTAATATATATATTTTCAGCGCTCTGTTTTAGAGACCAGATGAGTTGATTTCTGCACATAGATTCTATTTTGTAAATATACAAAATGTCAACACTTTCTGTATCTGTTTGAAATTGACGTCATCTTGTTTTTATTTACATTTGTACGATTTTATTCAAACTTAAATGATTCCTTAAAGACGATAGAAAACGTGTTTAACAGCTGATTTCAGTGGATAAATCAGCAGGAACATAAAGAGCGCTGATATGAATGATAACACTGATTAAAAATTATGATCTTTGGTATCAGTTTGGTGCATTTCGACCCACAGGAGGAGAAAACCTGCAGCCTGGAACTCTGGTCGTCACAACACGAAGTTTGAATTAAAATACACAAGATGATCAACAGAAAAAGCAGTTTGGACACATCTAGTACCGACTCTTTGTGTTTGACTTCAATTTTACGACGACAGTGAGTAAACTTTGACTTCCCCGTCAGCTTCAACTGGACCTTTAAACCCTGAAGCAGCCGAGTGTCATGTAAAGTATTGGATGTTGTGCAGGTGAGTGTCTAAAACCACACAGTGCAGTTTCACTCAGTCTTCCAGGAGTGATGTTATATGATTGTAAGTACGTGTGGAAGAGCAACTCTGCTTTAACACGCGGATATTCAAATAATTCCAGCTGAAAAATTACAATTTCTGACAGAACAAACAGTCAAAAATCGTCCTCGTGCTTTATTTTCCTTTATTTCCTGCAGATTTACCATCAGACATTGAAATGCAGAGTGTGACCGCCAGGCTTCACCTCCTCCTCCTCCTCCTCCATCCTCTGACCTCAGCTGACCCGGAGGAGGAAGATAAAGTGCCGGTGGAGGTCATTGTTGGCGGCTCTCCCTGCAGCGTCACCTGCGGGCTCGGCGTGAAAACTCAAACCCTGTGCGTAGTGAAAGACGGCAAGACGGCGATGGAGGAAGACGTGAAGAGTAAAGCTGGAGCAGAGGTATCAAAACGGACGTGACTGAAAATATGATGACTGAAAATGTAAAATAGCTCCGACTTATTGTCGTCTCTGGATTGATGGAAGGTGTCGGAGGAGTGTCGTGTCCGTAAGGTGAAGTGTGTGGAGTCGTGGCGGTGTGGACTCAGGACGATGACCGTGACCTCGGGACAGAGGGTGGACATCGACTGTCTGGGAGAAGTCATGGAGGCGATGGGGAGGTTCTCCTGGAGGTAAAGATGGACGACTCCTCCTACAAAACTAGATACAAAGTGCAGATCAAAACTAGAAGTGTAAAAGTGAAATGTTTTCTCTCATCTCAGGGTGTCATGGCGTTACGCCCGAGGAGTAATCAGCTCTGACGACTCTCTGTTCACGCGCTGGGATGCTCCTCTGCTGGGCCGAGTGGTTCTGGACCCGGTCAGGGAGGAGGACGCAGGTAAACACACCTGTATGCGCGCACACAGACTCACACAAACTTTCTGGACATGGGTTAGATTCCAACCTCCATTTCCTGGTGATTCAGCTAAAGTCTTATTTTATTTTTCATTTTGAAGTTAAACGTGAGAAGAAGAAAAGTTAAGTTGAACATGACGTGTCGCAGTTGTCCTGATGGACTGTAGTGCTGCTACACTTCCAGTCTCATCATGTTCCTCTCGGGAGCTGATGGATCTCTTGTGACATCTAGTGGTGTGATTGGGTGTAACCGGCTCTGGTCCGGTTTTCAGGCCATGTGTAACCCTACCAGGTCTTGTGAATTTGACAACAGAAGAGGCCGATCTAAAAGGAAATATCTGTTACATACAGATGAGTTTGACTCTCAAAAGGAGATTATAAATAAAGTAATTTGATAATTTTGGTCTAATGTGTTTCATTCAAAGTGTTTTAATGTTTAATCTTTTAGACAAGGTAACAAACATCTCAGTTATCAATAGAAACTAATTAATTAACTGATCTTGTCATTTGTAGGTACTTATCGCTGTGATGTGCAGGACGCCTCCTTCCGGAGAGTGAAACAGGTTTACTGGGGGATCCGGGTTTTGCCCACTGAGATTCTCAATCTGGACTACGAAACCTCTCTGGCCCAGTGGAACTCAGCTGGAAACCAGCAGAACCACACTGTGCCAGACATCCATGAGACCGTGGCGGCTCTTGTTCACGCGGTACGGTTTGGGTTCAGAAGTGATGGGTTGTGCATATTATGAAACAAATCTGTGAATTCAATTAAATTCACTAAATGTACATTTTACTGGTAATGCAAACATAATAAGTCATGTCCTGAGCAGTGTTTCTGTTCTCTCTGGACTCACAGGTTCTGATGGGCTCGATCATCGGAGGCGTCGTGACTTTTCTGATCCTGCTGAGCCTCATCCTGCTGATGAAGAGACTTCGTGGTTGTTAGAGATGTTAGAGATTAAAGAAAGACAGCGACATTATTAACATGTCATCCTTGGTTTTATAGGAGCAATATTAAAGAAATGGCCACCGTTGAATTCATACCTTAAAAATATAAGGTTAGCTACTTAGCTCAGTTAGCTGTGCAGCTAGTGGGAGCTTGTAACAGCTGGATGGGCTAGCCTGTTAGCATGCTAAACATGTATTTAACTGTTGGTCATTATAGTTCAGTTTTTAATGTTTTAGACCAAAAATCTTAGATGTTAAACATTAGAAGAAGTTAAGTCGAACATGATGTGTCGCAGTTGTCCTGATGGACTGTAGTGCTGCTACACTTCCAGTCTCATCGTGTTCCTCTCGGGAGCTGATGGATCTCTTGTGACATCTAGTGGTGTGATTGGGTGTTACCGGCTCTGGTCCGGTTTCAGGCCATGTGTAACCCTACCAGGTCTTGTGAATCTGGATGGGCTAGCCTGTTAGCATGCTAAACATGTATTTAAGTGTTGGTCATTATAGTTCAGTTTTTAATGTTTTAGACCAAAAATCTTAGATGTTGCAGAATATTCTTTTTTAAATTTGTGTTGGAAAGTCATTTTTAGAAAGAACATAATCAGTATTTCTATTAAAACATCTGGATTTGCAGCCTTGCTGATTGTTACAGAGCTTTGAAGCAACTCTCAGCTCATTGTGTAAACTCTGTCTGTTTAGAATAGAATTACTTTAATGATCCCAGACTGGGAAATTATTTAAATAATAATGCAGTTTACTGTGACGGCTGTTTTTAAGTGCGAACAGCCAAAGACACACAGCTGGTGAACACATCGGAGCATTTAGCAGCTAAAGAGACAGATATACAGAGCTGTGTGCAAAGATAGATGACGTGACAGAGTTACATCAAAACATTTCCCTTCAGGAGAAACTGTAAGTCCATTACTGTGATCCACCTCTCTGCCAGCAGATGACAGTGTTGGCTTAAAAAAGGGTTTTAAAAAAGGACGGTATGAGCCGGGTTAAGATGTGTGATGGGACTCAGCTGCCACAGTGGAAACAACATGATTAATAGAAAGAAAGAAAATGACCCTCAGATCCGGATCGCTCATCCACTCATGATTTATGGATCTGTTATCAGTTTATGTGACAAAAAACAAATGTGTTGTCAGCCTCACACTCTCACTGTCCTCAGTGAGTTCATATAAATGTTAATAAGCTGCAGATAAACAGACTTTGGTTCAGAAAGTCTGCATGAAGATAAGTTCAGTGTCCTGCTGGAGGAGAGTTCACAGCCAAGGAAGCTTCTTATTGAATAATTTATTAGAAAAAGGTGTGAAGGTCCAACGCATTCTCACTCCAACACATCAAGTACAGCAGCCGGGTTTGACACTGTGGTTGGACGGGTCGTACTCTGGACTTTCCCTCTGTTAATGCAGTTTGTGAACAAGAGTGATTTGTTTTAAAGTTATTTTGGGTAAGTTAACACAAGTAACTAATGTAACCTAAGTTACAAGACTGAAAGATTGACACTGCGTATCACACATTTGAGCTAATTTAAACGTGGAGCCGTTCACGTGCAACACTGACTTATGGCGACTGACCAAGCTGTCGTTTTTTGATGAGAGTTGCGGGGTCATATTAAACAAAATCAACAGGTTTTATTATTTATCATATTCAAAACTGTAGCCGACGCTTGACTCATCATCACGACTAAAAACATCAGAATATAAATCATGTTATGAAAAGATAAAAGCAGCTGAAAGAACGTGACCTCGAGATTATTATATCCAGAGGTGCAAGAATGAACTTTTTCTCTTCATCGCTCACGTCACCTCACAACGGCTGATGTTTCTGCGTGAACAGGAGCGTGAAGCAGCTCTTCTAACTAATGTAACTAATAACATTTAGACATTTAGGAGAACCTGCATTAAAGATAAGTATCTTGATTTTTTCAGACACTTTTAGATACAAAATTAACAACTATAATCAGTTTCACAGGCAGATCAGTGATCAGTGACAGCATCAGTGTAAAGTTTAACTGATGGGTAAATGTTTGTCAGGTTCAGTTGCCTATCACGCGGCTGAAAGACTATAATCAGAGATGCCATGTTAAATATATTTATATTGATACTATAGCAACATGAAATATAGTTCGATTTAAGGTGGCTGACATGCACATATGTCAGTTTTGTAACTGTGACATTCTGCTAAAGAAGAAATTCCTTTAACGATGTGAAAACAGTGCCGTCAAGCCCGATTATGAGTTTGCTAATTTAAGCCTGCACGCTCAAGGAGCTTTTCAGATTGTTCTGATTTACAATTTCTGAAAAAAACAACTGATTTATTGCCTCCTCTGCTCTGTTACACATGCAGCTGACTCCTCGACAGTCCACAGGGGCGGCAAATGATCACAAACCACTTCAGGTTGGAATCCTGTTTCTCCTCGGGACATTCTGCTTTTAAGGATACCAGATGGATTATGGAGGTGCAACAAGTAGCTGATCCCAGCAGATCAGTCGGTGATGGATTTCAGTACCCTCAGAGTGGGTTGTGTTGTAAAATCCACATGAATATTGATAAAACTCCTTCCGAGTCTCCTGGAAAGTAGACTCTCGGCATGTTTACCTCGTACATTTTCAAGACATGACATTGGTGTGACGTGCTGAGCTGGCTGTTTTGAACTCAAATCAAATCGCAGAGAATGTGACTTCATTGCTACATGATAGAGAGATAATATTGGTGTTATAGTTTCAAGTCAAAGTGTCTGATTTGAAAAGGGTCCTGGAGGATCCTCCTGTTCACTTTGTGCATCAGTGACACTCCTCCACAGTTACACAGTCAGTACGTTTACATGCACAGCTGAGTCGGATTACAGCCATAGTTCGACTATGCTGCTCAATCAGACAACTGCAACTGTCCGAGTATACATGCTGGTGAAAAAATCAAATTACTGGCCGGAGCATGTCATACCCCGGTACGATAGGTGGCGCTGTACCCATTTCAACTAGTGGTAACAGAAACACCTCCGGCTGACCTCTTTACGTCACCAGCAACAACAAACTGCCTCGGCATTCAAGAAAGATGGCGTACGAAGAGCGAGACGAAGCTACATCTTTGTACACTTCGTATATGGTGTACATGATAATTACACAAACTAGATGCACAATGGCGCTCTTTCTTGCGGTGATTTCGGAGGAAAGACGCCGTCGCCGTCCTTCTACTTCCTGCTCACCGCCCCGAGAAAGAAATCTTGAGCCTGCACAGAACGCAAAATCCGATCCGATCTGATAGAACGTATACATGCAGGAGTAATGCAACTATCAATCGAATAATCTGGGTGTTTTAATCCGACTATGAGAAATCCGATCTGGTCTGATTTTAGTCAGACTAAGGTGTATACATGCATCTTAAAGATCCGATCATAGTCGGACTAACACAGTAATTCAGTTTTCTTGAGTGTCATGTAAACACACTGAGTGTGACGCTGCTCTGCACAATAAAAGGACTATTTTGCAGATTTTTTTGCTGATCTGTGCATTTGTGCAATTTCCAATGAACTAAGCCGATGTTAGCACTCGTCACAACAACACCAGATGTTGACATCGACACAGACTGAGACGTCTCTGCATGTGTGACGATCCTGTGAGGAGAGCAGGCGAACGAGGGACTCCGGGGAAATAACGCAAATGTAATTACGCTGACACACTTACCGCAATTCATTCATTCATTTCCCAGCTAAACCTCGGAGGACGTCATCCTTTAGTGCTTCTTTACAACATCAGTCTGACAGATGTAACTGTTTTCCCAATGTTCACTGCACAAACAATTTAATTACCGCTCTGCCGCAGCATCACACAACATGTCCTCATCTTCAGGGTAACGTCGCCGTTGAATCGGTAAATGAGGCGATATCTCCAGAACGAGACCGTCTGAGAGGAGGATTCAAATAACAATAAAGAGCTCTGATGTTTATTAAAACCATGTCGAGCCCCGGAGACGCGAGATTAACAAACACTTTCGTCGTTCTCTGGTTTCTGCACTGGAAGTTAAATTAAAGTAAATGTCAAACAGAGTTACATGTGACCTTTACTAAGGTTGGATCAGTGAAGAGGTGGAAGAAGTACTCTGATCTATTACTGTCCTGTAGTAAAACAAGATGAAGATACCACAGTGATATAATCAAAGCAGTAAAATTAAAAGCACGCTTTATGCAGAATAAAGTTAACTACATTATTGAATTATAACAATTGATGCATTCGTCTGCTCTTTAATTTTAAAGCTTGTAAAAGTTGTGTAACTAATTTATGAAGTCTGTGTGGTGAGAAGCTTGTGAACATCTCCTCAAGATCACTACAGTTTAATCCTAATCTATAATATTACATCATCATAATCTCTGATTGATTATACTGTATGTTGTATATTAAACCAAGTCTCTAAAGTAACTTGTAACTAAAGTTGTCAAACAAATGGAGAACAGTATCTGGAATCTACTGGATTAGAAGTGGAAATACTCAGTACTTAGTTACTTTAGAAATTTTGTTTTACAACTTTAAACTAAACTTTACTTATTTTTGTAGTTGCTGCTTCTGCTGGACATCAAGATCAACAGCCATCAATACAAAAATTGTGATGAAAAGTAACAAAGTACATTAATCAAGTAAAATTTCGAGGTACAGCTTCATTTACAGTGAGTCAGATGCATATATTTACTTCACAACATTATATCTGCAGCTTAATATTCAGTTTCACCCGTGACATTTAGATTTAACATTTGGATTTAGATTTAAATTCAACATTTAGATATAACATTTAGATTTAGATTTATACTTCAGATTTAGATTTAAATTCAACATTTAGATTTAGATTTAAATTTAACCTTTAGATTTAGATTTAAATCTAACATTTAGATTTAGATTTAAATTTAACCTTTAGATTTAGATTTAAATCTAACATTTAGATTTAGATTTAAATTTAACCTTTAGATGTAGATTTAATTAAACATTTCAGATTTATATTTATATTTAACATTTACATTTATATTTAGATTTAACCTTTAGATTTAGATTTAAATTTAACATTTAGATTTAGATTTAGATTTAACATTTAGATTTAGATTTAAATTTAACATTTAGATTTAAATTTAACATTTATATTCAAATGTAATATTTAGAATCAGATTTAACATTTAGATTTAAATGTAATATTTATATTTATATTTAAGATTTATATTTAACATTTAACATTTATATTTAAATTTAACATTTATATTTTTCATTCAGATTTAACATTGAAATTGTATTATTGTAAGAGAAGTAAACATCACAAAGTTCACAAATATTTCTGTAAATCTGGTCAAAAGTAACATAAAAAATTCATGTGTTTTTTATACATGTTTTTTTTTGCTAAACTTGGCAAAAAGTTGCTGTTTATTTCAACATGTGCAACTTTACAATCGGCGCCCAATATTTTTCAGGTACCTGCACTTTACTTTAATGTTTATTTAACTTTCCCTCCTGACGTGTGAACACAGATACAAACCTTCTCCTCCACATTTTCAAAACAGTCTTGTTACTTCAGTTTAGTAAGTTTACTTTAGTTTGATTTTATTTTGAGCCATCTGCAGCCTGACTGGAAGCTGCTGGTCCAGACTATTAAAACCTGAAACTCTAACTTTCCTTCTTGAGTGTCACAGCTTAATATCAAGTGCAGTGACTGCAGCTCAACACGCCATTTAAACGTTTTTAATGTCAGCAGGATGTTTGGAAAGAACAAGTCCTGCTGATTTTTAAATTAAATGAATCTCATTTATATGACTTTAAAGGGTCTCAGGTTATGAACCTGGGAGGAGAGAGTGGAAAAGTTTAGCTGGTAAAATGATCTTTTATTGAAGCCGAGGGCAGAGAGCACAGAGCACAAACACATTTTTCTGGCTGCCTTTCTTCTCCTCCCTTCATCTGATCAAAACAGGCTCGTTAGTGTAGTTTGATGCATTTGAGGGAAATGATGGACTATTTATCAGAGCACATCACGCACGGCAGAAGCACGAAGACGAGACAAAGACGTAAACAGACACACAGAGTTTCTTATTTTCTCTCTTTGTTGCTGCTCGGGACGCTTTACCAACCCAACATGACGTCCTGGGAATGACACTCAACAATCAACTGTCTTTGTGGTGCGTTCAGGAACAGCTGGGACAAATCCTACTGATTCTACCTTTAACTTTAATAGTCTTTGAATTCCATTAATATGACGTGAGCTTCAGTTAGCTTTGAGCACAAATGTCCTTCAGAGGGAGACTTTTTACTCTGATACTCTGAGTACATGTCAGAGCCTGTAATCTATTACTTTACTGGAGTACAGAAGTTGAACCACAGTCTTTTTTTACACGAGCATCTGAACTTTGAGTGCTGTTGGTTTCAGACTGGAGCCTCCATGGATCGGACGACAAGCTGTGATTATTCTTTATTTTTGTTCTACTCACAAAACCTATTTTTTCTGGACACACACACACACACACACACACACACACACACTGCCTGTCAGCGCTGTATGATATCTGCCCTCATGATTCACACTCAGTCCTCCTCTCCGTCAGTCTTAGCGTCACTCTGTCCGTCACTGTCACTGATCTGATTTGAACTCTCACGACATTGTTCCCACAGATTCCACCTCGCAGCATCATTAGTTCACACTTCCCGATCTCGCTCTTTGTCTTTGTCTTCCTCTCGCCCACTCAGTTATTCTCAGCCTGGATGAAAGCTCCATGGGACAACGCTCAGACTTCCTTTTCTTTCTGATTATCCGGCATGTCACCGCTCTTCACGCAGACCGCCTGTGTCCTCGCTTTGCATCATCTCTACTGAAAATGAAGCACTGTTGCCATGGAAAGAAAGCTTCTAATCATCTTCATCTGCCGATTTCATTGTCCATATGATGGCGCAGCTGATTAATAATGGAGCTTGCATGCAAAAATATGGCCTTTAAGTAGGGCATTATAATCAGAGACAAGGGGGAATTTACAGGATTGTGAAGTCTTTGCAGAGTCTTTCTGTGGCTGCGTCATGGTGTTTATCCGCAGCCTGACTGGAAGCTGCTGGTCCAGACTATTAAAAGTCAAACTCTAATTTTCATATTATAGCCTCATATCAAGTGCAGCAACTTCAGCTGAACACCTAAAAGTTAAGTAAATGTTGTAGAGCTGAGCCAGCAGCATGTTTGGAAAGAGCAAGTAAGAGATTTTAATTACATGAATCTCATTTATATGACTTTAATGGGTCCCAGGTTATGAACCTGAGAGGAGAGAGTGGAAAAATGCAAACTTAAATTGGCTTTTATCAGGTTGCGCTGGTAAAATTAGCATTTTTTTCAAGCCGAGGGCAGAGAGCACAGAGCGCAAACGCATTTCTTCTGTCTGCCTGTCTGTCCTCTGGAGGCTGCACCCTCAGCTCACATTGTGCACGTGCCAAACAAAGTTAATTAAACGATGTAGCACCCTCTAATAGTGGAAGACACTTCATTACAGAGAACAAGACAAGGTGCTGCTCACATCATCAATCTGCCAGCTGTTTTGCAACGAGTGTGAAGAAATTACAGACGCTTACGTCGCCTCTCTAACACAGAGATTTCAGATATAATCGCACCAGCGTGGCTGCAGGTCAGCTACAACTCATGTGAGGGAGGGAAGTGTTGGACAACTTCTGTTTCCTGTCACCTAACCTTTATCTATCTGTCTGCCTTCTGTGAAAAGGTAGAGTGGAAAAAAACAGAAAAATAAGCTCCAGTGTTTCTAGTTTGGACCCTGAACATCTGCAGAGAATTCACTCTGTGGAGCAGGGATTGAAAAGATATTGCAAATTGATCGCTCGCTCATTGAATATGTTCTCACTTTTCAACATTTTCAACAGTTTCAGCAAGAAGAGTTCCTGCAGAGTAACTATTTCTGACAGTGGGGTGTGCTGGATTGGTCATCACAGAGTTAAAATATCTCATTTAACTTTGCATTTTGGTCCTGAGTTTCCGAAGTGTCAAACCATCAGCAAATATTACCTGAATTTTCTGAAGAGCTGCACACAGAAGTTTTTTTCTCAAGCTTAACTACGGCCAGTCTGCACCAACTGCAAGGATCAACTGTTATGAATCCTCCAGCGTCTTAATTTTTAACTTTGGAGGATGAAAAATAGAGAAAAAAGGGAAAATTCATAGCCCATGAAATAAGAAAAATTAATAGCGCGACACAGCCAGCGTGAGAACACGCCAAGTATCAATAACAGGGAACAGTCACCTTGGCGAGCGATAACAGCAGCGACTCGAGCAGTCTGGAGTTTTACTGCATGTATCTCATATAAACAAATCACTTATTTATTGAGTTTTATAATAGCTAAATAAACTAAAACTAAAACATCTCAATGTCATAAAGTTCCTCTCTCTTTCTCTTCCATTTGAGTATAAAAGTGGCAACAAACTACAATGATGCCAATACTTCAAAAGGTATATACATATATATGTAAAGAAATCTCTGGAAGCCCCACTATTATCCGTGGAATACCGAGAAAATGTCATCTTTAACTTTAACAAGAATAGAAGGAAATAGAAGCCATCCCGTCTCGGTTTGCAGGCTCTTAACCTTTTCCCGCTGCAGCACTTCCATTGTTTGTTTTGGTGCCGTCCTCTTCTCTTCCCGTCCATCTGCCGAAGTAACATTGACCTTTCAGTGAAACACTCCAGCTCTTTTATGTGGGAGTGCCTCATTTTTTTCTTTTTTTTCTTTTTGTTAATGTCAATGTGATGTCCAAATGTGCTCACCTAAATAAAAAAAAAAAAACCCCAGAGAGGATGTCTCCTGTGATCCAGAGCTGATGGTAGAACATTTGTTCGGTGCTAGGCAGGTGTGTGACGGGGAATATTTAATAATCTGTGTTCAGAGGGAATGAAGGAGGGAATTAACTCCAGTAATTTCATGTTGCCTCTCAACTAAAACACAGCTGTTCGTCTGCTGATAGCACTCAGGCTCCGGTAATGTAACACTATTGATTTGATGTAATTAATTCAGTAACTTGCAGCCTGTCAGCACCTGAAAAAATGTCGTGCTATTCATTTTTAACAGTTTTTAAGGGTATTATTTGTCTGCAGAAAGAGTTTGCAGGATACATTTTGCACTCTATATATAAGTTTCAGGTTTCAGGTTTCCTGTTCAGGATGAAGTTAGGAGTTGGACAAAAGTTAGAGTCGGGGTTGTGCTATAAAAGTAGTAATATGTTTGACATGTGGGAAGCCAAAAAAGTTATCCTGAATGTCAACACTTGAAGGTAGAGTGAAAAGCGAGGTGTCGACTCGGCGCGGGTTACATTAAAGTGAAACTCTCGCCAAAATACAACCTAGGCTTTTATTTTGTGAATGTGCACGAGTCAAATGTTTGCGTGAAAGCATAATTACGATGAAAGCGCCACTTTTAGGATTAACCATATTTTCATTTTCGGGTCAAACTCATTTTCAATGGGAGTGCTACGGGCACTTTTACGATAGCATCAAAATCTCTATGTTTAAAACAGTAAGAAGTCTCGACACAACATGAAACTTTGCTAGTAGTATCACCAGGGTCTCTACACATGAACACGAGCATTGAGAACATTGTTTGTGTACACAGAGTTTACTAAAAAGAAGGTTTTTGAACAACTCACGTTAGCAGTAGCTTGTTCCGCTCGCCGCCGTCCTGCCAGTGGAGAAGTGTCGATCTCAGAATGTGACGTAACCTGGAGGACAGTTAAGGTGGAACTACTGTCTTCCAGCAACAACTATCCACGATATCTCACGAGACTTTTCTGGCTTTTGATTTTAGTATTGTTTCTTATATGAGGCTCCTTTTTCAACTTCAAAGTCAATATTGTTTTTCACTAACAACAAAACAACAAATTATCCTGCATTTATATGGAACTAAGCTTTAGGAGCGTTCCACCTTAACTGTCCTCCAGGTTACGTCACATTCTGAGTTCGACACTTCTCCACTGGCAGGACGGCGGCGAGCGGAACAAGCTACTGCTAACGTGAGTTGTTCAAAAACCTTCTTTTTAGTAAACTCTGTGTACACAAACAATGTTCTCAATGCTCGTGTTCATGTGTAGAGACCCTGTTGATACTACCAGCAAAGTTTCATGTTGTGTCGAGACTTCTTACTGTTTTAAAAATACAGATTTTGATGCCATCGTAAAAGTGCCGTAGCACTCCCATTGAAAATGAGCTTGACCCCAAAACGAATATATGGTAAATCTTAAAAGTGCCTCTTTCATCGTAATTATGCTTTTACATGAAGGTTTGACTCGAATACATTCACAAAAAGACCCTCGATTGCATTTGGCGAGAGTTTCACTTTAAACATCGACAGTGATGGAAAGCTACAGAACTTGTTGAACTCAGTTCTGCCGGTTCCAACACTGGATAGTGGTGAAGTGGGTTTTACCAAGATATTCTACCATCTAACCAGCAGCTGTAATAAGAATATCCTGGCACCTTTACAGTCTACAATGAAGAGATTTTAGACATGCTGTCAATTAATCTGTCTATGGCTGTCTACAGAAGTTCATGTCATGACCTGGACCCTCCATTCAGGACCGGCTCATTCATACACGAAAACATGAATCTGGCCTGAGGAAGTCGCTCTGGTCTGGTGTGTTTTGTTGACGTGCCCTTTTTATTCAAGTCTGTGAGATCGGGTCAGCTTGTTTTCGGTGCACAGATGAAGCTGTTACACCTTGAATGTCAGGAAATGTCTGGCAGGTTTCCGTCTCTTGGATTCGGAAAAACCAGCACACACGACTTTCAGCGGATTTCAGAACATCTTCTTCTCACAGTGTTTCTTATCTGTTAGAAACATCCACAGAGTTTTTGCAAATTTTCCAACGAGATGACGTTTTTGAATTATCTGCTGGAGTGAGTTTCTCTCCATCCGTATCCATTCACTGGTTGATGTGACTCACTTCAGCTTGTTTGATATTCGTGAGTCAACACCCGCACGGTTCACGGACAAACCCTGTGGGATACGGCGTTAGTTTCGAGCACTCAGACCACCAGTCGACAAAGAAAACGGCTGATGGTTGCGTGGGCAGCGTGACTCGCTGTGCAACCTCTCTCTTAACGGTCACTCTGAGTCCCAATGCCACTGATGTGTCAAGAGTCAGTGGGATGATGTAAGTAACACTGTCAGCGTGCAATATGCCATAATTGTGTCTTTTTTTTTTTCTTTGCTCAAAGAAAAATACCAAATATTTACTGGTTCACGCTTCGCAGAAGTGACAATCTGCTGCTCATTTCTACCAACTTTGAGACGAAATGAGAAACTCAAAAAAAAATAAAAATAACACGTGTGGCCCAGAAAAAGTAAGAGTTTACTTTTTTTTAAGACTAAACTATTTTATAAATTGAAAGGTTTTAAAACATTGTTTGTTGCAGCCGATGGAGTATAACCTCAACCCCAACATGTTCAGCCTCCATGTTTATCTGCTGACCGCTGAGGCAGAAACTGACATATTGGATGTGACTGAGCACTAAAGCAAGTGTGTGTGTGTGTGTGTGTGTGTGTGTGTGTGTGAGAGTGTGTGTGTGAGAGTGTGTGTGTGTGTGAGAGTGTGTGTGGATGCATGAACACGTTATGCAAACAGACAAACCATAGCAGCTGAGTAACTATCGTCAAGTATTTGCTTGACTTTGAGACAAATTAAAAGGAAACAAGACGGAAGATTGGTGCTGAAATTGAGGGCACGGTGGCTACACACACACACACACACACACACACACACACACAAACACACACACACACACACACACACACACACACACACACAAATACACATGGATGACCTTTTTCTAAAAGACCTGCTCAGGTGCACCTGCCCAGTAATTGGAGACAGTCACAGGGGGGATTGTGTGTGTGTGTGTGTGTGTGTGTATGTGTGTGTGTGTGTGTGTGTGTGTGTGTGTGTGTGTGTGTATGTATGTGTGTGTGTGTGCTCTGCAGTGACGACAGAGGACATTAAATTAATTTCACTTGAGGTCTGACATTTATATATTGGGGCTGTTGGTGAGAGTTGACCACTCCGGTGTGTGTGTGTGTGTGTGTGTGTGTGTGTGTGTGTGTGTGCAGCATGGTGCCGGCAGCCATTATGGATTTCAGACAGGTGACATCATCTCTGTGGAACCACTTTTTTTGTTTCTTTTTAAAAACAAAAAAAAAAAAACGCCCAGATTTCTGCCGGAGGTGTTTTTCCATCAGCGTCACACCGAGACTATAAAATCACGAGAAGACTGAAAATATCTGTTTTTAAAAACTGAATTGTTATGATCATTTACTCAAGATCAAAAACACAACGCCTACAGAAAGATGCAACGTATAAAACACATCTCCAGACATGTTCATTGCCAAAATTTACTCTGGCGTCTGTGTTGTGAGAGAGCAGAAGGACATTGACGTCTTTGCAATATGAAGAATGATTCATAACTTTCTGCTCCGCTGAGAAACCAATATTTACTGTCGGTATTTAACAGGATGCTGTCTCTGCTCTCTGCTGTCCGAGTCAGACGCTCTGAACACCAAACATCGACCTCCAGAACAAACTGCTGCAATAATCAGTGCAACTTTTACAATGAACACCCTCTGTGGTTTAACTGTTTATTGATTTTTCTTCTAACCGTCAGCACTTCAGTCACACTTTTTCTCATTCCTCTCTGCCTTTCATCAAAACCTTCGTCCGACCTCGTTCTCTGTAAACCGGTTTGTCTTCAGCGACGTCTGGCGTCAGGAAACTCGTCACACTTTGCACGAGAGGACATCAAACTTTAGAGAAAGTTGGTTTAAACTGAACTGAGCTGAAAGATTCCGCACAATCTTAAACGATGTATGTCGTGTTTCAGCATTCTGCTCGAACGAGTCCAAACATGTTCACGATCGCACGTTATGTTGTGTAATTACACTCTGGATCTACACACTTAGCTCATAATGAGTTTTATAATAACTGAGGTGCAGCTCGGGGACTCTTCACGTTTACTCTTGTTTGTCTTCCTCTCTTTTATTCTATGCCCGTCCTGTTTTCCTGCTGTTTATCTTCCTTTGTCTTCGCCCGTCCCGGCCTTTATCTGGCAAAGGGTGATTAAAAAAACAGCGCTGCACAGGGACTATGACAGGAGACGTATTAAACGACTTATTTGCATAATGTCTTTCAATAGCCAGGCAGTCGGCTCGTTGCTTTAATCACAATATCTTTTGATGTGATGTTCAAGAGCGGCTGTTGTAATATCCACTTAATCCATACGGCCGTGTGTTTTCTGTCCGAGGAGAACATACATTAACTCAATGATTCCAATTACAGCATCGTCATGCTCGTTGTATTGTCGTGACATGCCGGCGCTTAAGGTCTCCTGCAGGGTCAGCGTTATTCATATTCTGATCACGAACACACTTCAATACGTCAATAAACTCAATGCAGATCATGAAATTCAAGAGCAGGCTCACGAGAGCGTGAGATGAACGATCGGGGATGCTGCCGAGTGTGAAACCTCATATCGCTCAACTCACGTCCGACTTTCATGGTTTCTGGCTCTGCTCAGCTTCATACTTGGTTTTCCTGTCAGGGTTTGTGCTTTCCAAGGGTATTAAATGTGACAGAAATATGTTTAAATGTGAACGATTTCCTGTTTTGCAGTCAGGCTCCGTCTTCCAGCAACGGGGTGAAAAAAACATAATCATTAAAGATGTAATTATGTTTCGTCTGTGCCCCTTTTTCTTGCACATCGATCAGATATCAGCAGTGTCACAGTCTGGCTCCATGAGGCGTTCAGGGCCCCTCGGGTCTCCGTCGAGATCAACACATATCGGCACAGCGTGAGGATAGAAAAAATAAGCCTTCCTCAACACAGTATGCCAACTTTCTACTCTCAGCCCGAGGAGCTTGAACTATATGTATAATAAAACTAAATGCTGTATCATACATCACACCGCCGCAATTAGTTTTCATTTTAAAAACCTTTTGAAGCTTCGTTCCTGCAGGCCGTCCGACCAGCTCACCAAACAATAACACAACTACATAAAAAATCACACGCCTCAATGTAAGTGTGTGTTTATGCCAAACATCAACGAAGAAACAAGCTAACAAACGAGTGTCCGAGTGCTTCAAACTCCAACAGAACCAGTCGTCTCTTGTTCCCAAATGCCCACGAGATCCATTTCAGTGACGTATTCAGTCCATGGCAACAAACTGGCAAAATAAAACTGTGATCGCAGATGTTTTTTTTGTGCTTTTATCTGCAAAGAGACTCTCATTTCACAGCAGAAGCCATTATCCCTCTACCGGGAGGTCCTGAGGTGGCAGCCAGTTGATTGACAGCTCATTGGAAGCAGATTGAGAGAGCCAACAACAGCTGACGAGTGATCGCGTCGACCCGCTCTCTCTTCCTTCTCCTCGCTGAGCCACTTTACACGCCAGCCTCAGGATGTTGGGTGTGTTGATGCGTGTCACAGGTCGTCTGCAGGCTCATTTTTATTGTATTTTGATCAGCGACAGAACCTCTTCTGCATCTTCCAGCCATGTTTGGGCTCCAAATGGTTCGCCTGCCAGCTCTGCGTCGTCTTTGTGCTCGGCTGAGATTTGAGTTTTAGGGTAATTTTTACAAACATGTTCCAAAAACAAGTACCAAATAAATATCCTGTAGATCTTTTATTAACCGTCTCTGATTTTACTGTTGACCTCATGTCGTGAGCGAATTACTGTGCTTGTTGGATTAACGGTACATTCATTAGACCCCAGGTCCTAGCTTGCATTAAAGGTTGCTAGTAGCTAGCTAGGTAAACTTGACCTGCCGTCCACACTCCCAGGCAAAACTACTCTACGTAAACCACCAGGGTGAAGTTAGTTTCAGGGTGGATATTCGGCTTTACTGAGGTTCGCCCAGTGTCAGCAGCAGGAGGACGGTTAGCTCACCTCCCAGAGCTGTGCTCAATTGCTGGAAACTGATTTAGGGACCGTCATTAAATCACTTATTACTTACTTATTAATACAAAAGAATCGCAGTTTTTTCAATAGCTTCCATGTCATGTGACCCAATGACTCCAAACCAGCAGCAGATTGTATTAGTAAGCTGCAGAAATGGGACTCAGCTCTTTCTATTATATTTTAATGCTTCCTCTATTTTATATGAATATTAACATGCAGAAATTATGATTTTTTTGTCAATAGCTTCCATGTCATGTGGCCCACTGACTCCAAACCAGCAGTATATAAGCAGCGGTATTTAAAATAAATTAGATTCAACAAATATTTTTTTGCATTGTGCCTCTTCATTATTTTTTTTATTTAAGGCTTATGATAAATATTGAAGAAAATTAAACTGAAATTTAACACAAATTATGAACTTTGTTTCTGCCCAGTTCAAGGCACATTTGCACAATGATCTGGTCTCAGCAGATGCCTTGAATCTGTTGATTGTTATGTCATTTGTAAGAATGAGTCGTCCCCATTTAAAGGGTAAACAGGGGGGGGGTGGTAATCTGTTGCTAGGTAACCGACTCAGAGCACCGCTGCTACAAAAACATCCAGAGGAAACACTGAATACCCCATGACGACCTGTCTGGACGTGGCCGGGCGGGATTGTGGACAATATTTGTTTTCAGCGTTTGATATAACAGTTGTGTTTGTCAGTGTCACTGCGACACCAAACTTATTAAACCTCAGAAGCAGCGTGAACCCTCCAGACGGCAGTGAATGTGTGTGCTGCTGCTCTTTTCTCCCTCTGCCTTCTTTATCCCTTTCTCTTTCCTCCTACGTCCCGTAACTGCCCGTCATGTCTTGTTATGTTCCGTCCATTAGGAACCTCTCTCCCACCTTCGATGCTGCCCGCTTCTTTCTCGTCTCCAGCTCGCTGCTGTGTGCACCCAGCCGGGTTGAGTGCACTGAATCATTTCAGCCCTCGGAGATGTGATAAAAAGGGCAACGTATTACAACCATTACTCAAATAGTTTATAATGCGGCAGAAACAGCAGGCACAAATTTCAGCGTCGTCCTCCACAGACCTGTCGATCACTTTCTGTTTCTTTGCCTTCCTTTTATTCCCTCTGCCAGCTCTCGCAGCGAGTGTTTGACAGGCAGCAACATGCGGAGTGAAGTGAAATTCACAAAATCAACCCAAAATGATAGTTTAGACGCTCTGCACCGGCTTCTGAGAGACATCAAGGAGTGAAAATTGATGCAGGTGGGTGGCGTGGCTGGATGAGTGGTTGTTTTGTCCTCTGTGTCTCAGTCCGCAGGAGTTTTTCTTCTTAAAGTCTGCCGGCCGTGAAATCAAACTCTGCTCGATCCAAACAGGACACGAGTCTCTACAAACACGACAAATTACAAGCTGCTCGTTCTCCGTTCGCAGCTACAAACGGATCAATACGTTGACAGCTTGCTCTTTTTCTTTTTCTGGCTCTGTTCATCACGTATCATCGACTTCATCCATCACGTTCCGCTTCTTGTTGTTCAGAATTATCTTAACCCTTAGGAGTCGACGATCACGCCGGCGTGATCAAACACATGACTGTTTCAAGATGACGTAGCAGCGAGACGGTTCCAACGTATTGTGTTGGGGCAGCCTTCAAACTATATACCAGTTTTTTAATTGTGTTGATAGGGCAAGCAAACCTGGAGATACCATGAATAATGTCCGCTCCGTTTTTTTTTCGCTATCGTCACGTTTGCTGCGCGTTTGGTGCAGGAAGAGACGCTAAAAATGGGCTTTTCTCACAAAAGTGTCCGCAAGCAGGAAGTGTTTGTTTCCTATTGGTGGAAAAAGGCACCACACCAACCAATCAGAAAATGATATGGCAAAAGACGTGATTTGGTTGCTAAGGAACAGGGGGAAGTGGGAGGGACGGCGGCGATAGACACAGCGACAGAGATAACGAGTTTTAAGAGTTGAGAGATTTGTGACAGTTAGCGTGTTTGGAGTGTATTGTTAGTGTGTTATGTAGTGTTAAGTGTAGTGTGTTCAGTGTGTAGTGGAGTCGTTTTTTTGTTTTGTGAGTCAAAACAACAATTTGTATTTGTATTCTAAGTAATAAAAATGGTTCGTTAAACATATTTGTGGTTTTCACAGTGAAAAAATCCAACTTTTTCCTACTCGGATTTTATGTTTTTTGTGATTTTAGGTCCATAGTGTTGATATAATGTGTCACAATGGAAAAAATAACCGTCCAATCACACATGTGAGGTTGTGCTGAAAATAATGACACCAAACAAGGCAAGGTAAACAGTTTTTAAGGTGAAATATAATGGTAAAATCAAAAGTAGTCAAAAACCCAGACTCCTAAGGGTTAACAACATCTGTATTAGTCCCTTATTGTCCACCCTGACTGGGATGAATCTGCACCACATGTCTCCTGGGGCCGTCTTTGTTGCTCACTTTGCAGTTTTTCCTCATTTTCTTTTAAAAAGCACGGACTCCTCTGGCTCTCCCAAGAGTGGAGACGCTGACAGAATATTAAGCGGTATAAAAGCAGTGGCCGCATTTAAACGACTGCAAGACTTTAAACGAGCTTGTAATGGCTGTAACAACGACAACAGCACTCTCAGCGGACTTCTCCTACAGCAGTTTTTATCTGGCTGCAATCTCATCTAGTCGAGTTAGAAAAGGGCTCATGGAGCTTTCTCAGACCTCAGCACTTATTTATCACTTGCTCTTTTCAAGCCTCGCTGGCCTATTAGAGGCTAGAAGTTGCTCAGTGGAGTGGAAACTTTAAAACAGTGTGTAGCAGTTCTCCGAGCCCGCAGAAGCCGAAATAAAAACCTGGAAACTGACCTTAAGCCAGAAATGTCAGGGTGCCTCGACGGGGCGTGCTTCTGTGTTTTTAATAAAGGTAAACATGAAGAGATTTCTTTTTTCGAAGGCTGAAGAAGGTCAGAGCTGGTGGGATTCTTATGACTGGAGGTCTTCCAGTTTTGGAAGTTTCCTGACTGGAAACTCCATGATTCCGGATCAGAATTAAAACAAAGGAGAAAGTCGTGTGGATGCATCTCGTTCTGCAGCCTCTGTCCATGTCCAGCTCTATCACACTGTGTCTGCATCCTCCTCTCCTCTCCTGTCCGCCTGCCTCTCATAGTTCAAGGCTGTCAGAGAAGCTCTCTCCATCAAAGACCCTCCAGATGCTGAGTGTTTGTGGAGGATTTCATCATTGCGGCGAGCGCAGGCTCCATTGTAGAGCTTCAAACTCCTCAGTGTTTGCTCGTCAAAGGCCGCCGCTTTTAAAAAAAACCCACCAAAACAGCTTTTTAATGACCGTGGTTCTGAGTGTGTACTCATGCATGTCAACCACTCAGTGTTTCTGTTTATGTGTGTGTGTGCGTGTGCTTCCATCCAGCTTTTCATGTCCACCTCACGCCAACTCTTCGACTTGGTGTACTGTACATCAGCAGATTCACATTTCCACCCTCGTTGCTGTGCAGTAAACACATAATAACGTAATAATAACTAATGGCTTCCGGTTCTAGGCTGCAGAGCTAGCTGCTGTAGCTGCTGTGTGTGTGTGTGTGTGGCGTGTCAGCACATAGTCATAGCCGAGCTATCTGTCATCGTTAACATTTATGTTTGTCAGCCCTGAATGTCTTGTTATCCTCTGAACGGAGCATTGCTATCAACAAGCCTTGTGTTTACTGCTAATAAATCTCATTCATGTATGTAACTAATCAGGCTGGCCGACACTAACAACGACTATTTGTGAGAGGCACAAACTGTGGCTATGGTCAAACTACTATATTATATTTTATTACTATGTATATTACAGCTTAGCCATCAGAGAGGTGCGAAATAATTCAGAGGAGCTAATTAACTCTGAGAAGACAAGTTTATCTCTCATTCCCAGGTTTTGTTACGCCTGTTAGCGTCTCAAACGGATGCATAAGTGTATTTAAGAGGCACATCCAGCTGTGAAAACACATCCAGAGCAAGTCAGCTGATGTAGTATAAAGAGTGTCTGTGTATGGAGGTTGGGGTGGACAGGTGGGTCAAACACGGGAAGTCTGCTGTTCATTTCCTCTTCTTGTGAAACCAAAAGTCAGTTTTGACCTCACTAACTTCTTACAGCGAAACTCTCGCCAAAAATCAAACCTTCGTGTAAAAGCATAATTACGATGAAAGAGGCACTTTTAAGATTTACCGTATGTTCGTTTTCGGGTCAAACTCATTTTCAATGGGAGTGCTACGGGCACTTTTACGATAGCATCAAAATCTCTGTTTTTAAAACAGTAAGAAGTCTCGACACAACATGAAACTTTGCTGGTAGTATCACCAGGGTCTCTACACATGAACACGAGCATTGAGAACATTGTTTGTGTACACAGAGTTTACTAAAAAGAAGGTTTTTGAACAACTCACGTTAGCAGTAGCTTGTTCCGCTCGCCGCCGTCCTGCCAGTGGAGAAGTGTTGATCTCAGAATGTGACGTAACCTGGAGGACAGTAAAGGTGGAACTACTGTCTTCCAGCAACAACACGACGCGAGATCTCACGAGACTTTTCCAGCTTTTGATTTTAGTATTGTTTCTTATATGAGGCTCCTTTTTCAACTTCAAGGTCAATATTGTTTTTTTCGCTAACGACAAAACAACAAATTATCCTGCATTTATATGGAACTAAGCTTTAGGAGCGTTCCACCTTAACTGTCCTCCAGGTTACGTCACATTCTGAGATCGACACTTCTCCACTGGCAGGACGGCGGCGAGCGGAACAAGCTACTGCTAACGTGAGTTGTTCAAAAACCTTCTTTTTAGTAAACTCTGTGTACACAAACAATGTTCTCAATGCTCGTGTTCATGTGTAGAGACCCTGGTGATACTACATTATCACAGAGTTGCTAAAAATAACTCAAAACGCCTCAAACGATACTCGAACTCTCATCACATGGGTGACAGTCCTTCAAATTACACGCAGACCATCGACCCAAATCATGCATCGACCCAGCCAAACTGTGACAGTTAATCAAGTATTGTAATGACTTTCTGCATCTGTATGAGACACTGAGGGATGTGCGAAAACATATCTGATGACCTGCAAATGAAACAGGTTTTATTTTACACACAATATGTGTTTCGTTGTTGTCAATGTAACTGTGAGATGCTAAAAATGATAATTCGGTTTGGAGCCCCTCTTTAAATTTGAAACCCTTCATCTCCTTCAGTTCACTCTCACTGTATCTGATTTCTGTCGCACAAGTTTGATTTATTATTCACAGTTTCTTGCTCGACAGGACGCCCTTATCGCCTTTAAAAGTTCTCACAGCGTGATCTGACTAAACTTCTGATTTATGCATGCCTCTTTGAAGAGTTCAATGTCACATGAATTCTTCAGGCTTCAGGGATGGATGTGCCAATTTGACATCTGCTATCATATCTGATGAGGTTAGGACTGTCTGCCAAAAGGAAGACTGTCCCGTCTTTGGAATAAAGAGATGTCAGTTGTGGGGACACCTTGGAACCATCGATACATCCAATTCCAGTTGTTTAACACTTAAAGGGATATTCCGGTGTGAGTTTAATCCATGGTCTAACACACCGTGAAACTGTGTTAGACTCCCTCTCGAGAGATCAAGTTAGCAGACCGCTAATTTACGGAGTTTTATCAACCTCAGAAACGACCGCACGACAACAATACACTGCAGTAAATGGATCCAAATATAAACCGCCACCAAAAAGCCACAAATAATGCTCAGAACAGCACCAAACTTCAGTAACAGTACAAATAGGGTCTCAGCACATAGTCCGGGGCATCTAACCTCCGCTAGCTTAGCTGGATTTCTATTGTGAAGCTAAAAACAGATTTCAACTCTCCTCCATCAGCTTCCGGGTCGGGGAAGTCCCGATGCGACGATTACCGAGTGCGGTTAGAAATGCTCAATTCCGTTCTTTTCCCTGTCCGCTCTCGATAATAACTGTTATAAACTGGCAGGTAAGACACATATGAACTTTGATTGCTTTTCCATGGAGTCATAATCATACATTTTCATCCATGAGCCGCGGAACTCTACTGCACTCGGTAATCGACTCGTCGGGACTTCCCGTCAACAGGAAGCTGCTGCAGAAGAGTGGTAAGTTTAGTCAGCTTTTCAGTAGAAATCCAGCTAAGCTAGCGGAGGTTAGATGCCCCGGACTATGTGCTGAGACCCTGTTTGTACTGTTGCTGAAGTTTGGTGCTGTTCTGAGCATTATTTGTGGCTTTTTGATGGCAGTTTATATTTGGATCCATTTACTGCAGTGTATTGTTGTCGTGCGGTCGTTTCTGAGGTTGATAAAACTCCGTAAATTAGCGGTCTTCTAAATTTGATCTCTGGAGAGGGAGTCTAACACAGTTTCACGGTGTGTTAGACCATGGATTAAACTTACACCGGAATATCCCTTTAACAATTTGACGCGTATGACATGAGCTGAACTCCCTGCTGCAGATTTGACATTCAGTTACTGTATTCATTCTTTTATGAGTGCGACAGTGACCTGAGGACACGTTCTGTCAGTGGAAAATAATCAAGGACCTCTGATCTTCATTAACCCCCCGCCTCAACCCTCTCCTCCCTCAATCTGCTATTTGAAGTCTGCTCTGTGATGTGTTTGAATCGGAGCCCCGGGGTCGTTTGAAGCCGCGTCCCACCTCCATGAGTTCGTGGTCCGGGTTTGTGACTCTCAGTGCATGTCACCTCATTTCCCTTCTCTGCTCCGCCGTGTCTCATCTCTTGCTTGCAGCTTGAAGAAATAATAGAAACTGAGCTTTAGGGTAGAAGGGCAGAGGAAAGAATGGTCTGTTCAATCTGAAGAAATGAGGACTTCATGTACTGCTTCATTTTGTTTCACCTGAAGTGAAATAACATATCAAAGATTCCACGAGCCCACAACCTTGAATAAGACTGTGTACTGCGGAGAGGATTTTTAGATGAACAGCACGACAGTATCTTTGACAGAGGGAAGTTGACATTTCTTGAATGTTGGGTGGTTTTAACCTCTCAGCAGGTAGAGGAAGGTTGTTTTTTTCTTAGCATACAAGACGTTTCTGCCAGGTGCAAAAGGTAAAACTATTTCTATGACACAAGGGAAAGAATACTTGTGGCCTTTGGGGTGATTCTCCTTGGTCATCTGGTGGATTTGATAGAGACTGGGTGGTATTTCTGGCATTCAGGACGATAAGGCACTGCAATATGTGTAGCTGTCTGGTCAGCAGTACAGCTTGCCAGAGGCAGAGTATTATTTCTTAAATGCGAGGTGTTTCAGTCGAGTCAGAGGTTTGTCTGCCAGGGGCACAACGGCATTTGTGACATTTAGGGCGGTTCTGTTCAGTCATCTTCCAGATTTCAGAAAGACAGGGTGTTATGTCTGTCATGCATTGACAGCTGGCGGTACTGACGGGAGAATATTTGTAGCAACACAAATAAATTCTGCTTACAGCACACGACAATGTGCAACCCCTTTGTGTTAATGACACAGAGAGGCGCGCTGCCCCTTCCAGTGGGCTCCATGGGACTTTATCTCGGGAAATAATTGTACAGCAGTCAGTGAAGTACGATCCAAACAAAAGGCAAAGATCCCTCCGTGCACAGTTACGTTCTATGACGGTGAAGGAAATGCACTTTTTGGTGGGAACGTGGCGATCTCTGGGTTTACATGTCGAGGAGCCCTCGGAGCCGTTAATCAGCTCTGTGTGTGCATTAAAAGTTAACTGAGTTGGGCCCTCATGCCAGATGTTTGGAGATGTTCAAGCATATGCATTTCCATGGAGGGACAGAAAGATGATCCGGTCAATTTTAGGGGGTAAGAAGTGACACCAGTAGGGTCAGGTGATTTAAAGATGAGTTATTCCAGATGGACTGGAGATAGATCAACTCCCCTTTCGCTTATTGGGCAGATGGACCCTCAATCCACCAAAGTGACCAATTAGAAGAAGTAGGTAGGTGCGGGCAAATGGACTCTAAAAAGGGCTGCAAGAGCAGAGAAAGTGAGGTGTTGGCAATTTGTAGATTTTCTAAGGTTGAAGGTTTGAGAGGACTTCTGGCAGAGCAGAGGGCAAAGCATCGGGCATTACTTTGCCAGAATTTGAGAACACCCAGTACGGCTGTACTGGTTCGGACGCAGGCTTGAGATCTGTTTCAATAAAGATTGCTCTATCATTCCACCCAGTGTGGCCTCCGCAGAATTCTTTCACCTTCAAACTATACACCGACACCTTTGATGAAGACAGCCCAGAAACGACACACTCTATGAGGGTTTTTCGCCATCTTTGTAAGACAGCTGTTTACTAAGTAGCTGATGAGTTTGGAAACCTGTGGCATCAATACTTGAGCTGTACACAAAGCGAAAAAGTGTCATATTTAGTTTCCTGTGTTCCTTGAGGTCAGTGTGACAGTCAAAGAGTATGGCACCTCCCTCCTGGAGAAATCAGGCCGTTAGTCGTGATGCTGAGGCAGTTTGAAAGGATGTCTGGACAATCCTCTCCTCCCCACAGCTGCCTGTGAAGCCTGCGGCGCTCTGCCCCGAGGCCTCAAAACGCTGGAGGGGCGTCTTTGAGAAGACGAGTCAGAATAAGAGAGACCGAGGTGTTGACGTAGGGAGCGGGCCACACGAGGAAAAAGGGTTTCATTGAGCTCCTGCTGCCGTTTGAACTTCAGCGGTGATACGAGGCAGCAGAGAGGGAGGCGGAGGGATCTGCATTGTGTCCAGGTGATCCATCCATGACCTGCCCCACTGCAACACACACAAAAAAAATAGATTAAAAAGCTCACCTCTTGTGTAGTCAGACGTCATCTGTGTCAGACCTGGAGTCAGGTATGACGTCTGCAACGTGTTGAACGCTCTGAGAGATCTGAGAGAAGAAGAGAACTGATGAAGGATTATTGAACGGTCAGGGCGACCCAGAAAAAAAAAGATAAAAAAGAGGAAAAACAAGTTGCAAGCCTCCACAGCAGGTCCGCTGAGTTTTGGATTATTTATTTTTCATACACAACATGTACAGGGGAGCATTTGTTCGCTCATACGTGGCATTTCATCAACCTCTTTTTTTATCGATGAGTTCCGCTGAAGGCAGAAACTCAGGGGAGTCTCTCCTCCAGCTGCTTCAAACACAACATGATTCACAATATACAGAACCGCAAGTTGTATAGACTGCATCACTGAAACAAAATCACAGATGACAGCTGTAATTATGTCTTCACTCAGCGCTGAATTACAGGGTGAGTGTTTCATGCTCAGCCTCAGCCGATGATCGCAACTCCAAAAAAGGACGATTATCGAATTAAATAGAGCCACCTGTGCTGCTGAGTCTCTTTCACTGCTGCAGTATTACACAAATAAGCAGTTTCTTTTACCTAAATGTATTTATTTACCATTTGAAATAAAAGTAAAGAAAGACAGAAACAATTCCCGAGCACCTGTTAAAAAGCATCAGCAGTATTTAGACTAAATTTAGTTCAAACGTTGCTCAAAATCTGATCCGGTACCTACGAGTGTAATGTGTTCAATCCAGCGTAGAGCATGAAAAGTAAATCTTCTGTCATCTCAAGTGAAAAATCCCCCCAGAGAGTGTGAAGAGTGTGAAATTTAAATCTTTACCCGACCAAATCAAATTGTTCAAAGACACATTTAGAACGTCATTATCCGGATACTTCTTTAAACATTTACCTTAATTTGGATCTTTCATCTTTGATCCTTTAAGCCCTTGTTCAGAATCGAGGCAACTGGCAAACCAAAAGCAGTCAGATTTTTCCAGGGTTAAAGACTCGGAACAAAGCCGATGAGAGCGTTTTAGCTCTGACACTTCAGAAGAGGAACAACCCTGTGAAGTATCAGATCAGAAGAGATAGCGACAGCAATGTTGATCATCATGGGATTCTGTAAAGAAAGAGGAAAAATCCCAAACACTGATCCTCTCATGCAACAACAAGGGTGACCTTTTTTTTTTTTTTGAAAATGTCTCGGCAACAGTGGTGTGCGCAGACTTTTTGAAGGGCAGGGGCAAAAAGAAGGGCACTTTAGCGCACGTTTTGGCTCCCAAGAGGGCAGTTTATCATGTTTTAACCAGCCAAGGGGGCAGTTTAGTGTGTTTTGCCAACCAAGAGGGCACTATGGCATGCTTTTTTGGCTCCCAAGAGGGCACTTTAGCACACGTTTTGGCTCCCAGGAGTGCACTTTAGCGCGCGTTTTGGCTCCCAGGAGGGCACTTTAGCACGCATTTTGGATCCCAGGAGGGCACTTTAGTGCGCTCTTTTCAACAATTGGGCCACAAGGGGGGGCAACTGCCCCCTCCTCACTGCTCGGCAACATTGGAAGAACTGTGATGAAATGTGAAGCTCCAGAAATGTTTTTCCTTTGGTTGCCTGTTGCTATAACTTCCAGGAGTGAGCGAGGAAGGAAGTCAGTGAATGAAACTGAACGTAATGTGAATAAACTTTAAAACATCGTCCAGTCTGTGAACATCTTCTTCCCCTCTCCTCTCTGTAACGTTACGTTCATGAAGTAAGGTATGTTTCCCATTCAGCTCCAGTCAGTAGTCAACATTACAGAACCCGACAATGGAGGTCACCTCCCTGGATCACGGCTGCAGTCAGGCTGATAAACAGGAGTGAAGATAAATCCACTTTTTAATCCCCTTAAAGTTTAAAGTCATCTCCTCTCGTCTGTAAACGAATCAGAGCAGAATCTGATGTGACTCCAGGTGTTTATTCCTCCACAAAGTCCACATCCAAAGTATCCAAAAGTACGGTAAAAGCTTTTTTTAAATCTTTAACTCGTCAAACATTACGTCCTCTTTGAATGAGGCCACCGAACATGAAATTAGGTTTCCTGTTAGCTGCTTCTGATAAACTCTTCAACGTGATTGTTTTACGCTTTTAACCACATCAGCTGGTAATGAAGGATAAGTTCAGTTAATTGTCCCTGGTTGTCAAAACTGATGTGATCAGTGGATTCTTTATAATTACAGATAATTCCCTGTAATCACTAATCAGCCCTCCCACCCGTGGTTTATTTCAAGTTGGATATGTTTACAGTCTGTACATTCGCTTGTTCCTGATATGCCGTCTGTCAGAAGCTCAGTTTTACAATGCAAAGCTCGTCAATCTGACAATTTAAATAATGTGTCTGTCACACTGTGAGCATCATCATCATCATCTCTCACTGAGACAGGATCACTGCTGACAGCTGTAATCAGGTTGCCACTCAGCACGTTGAATTGTAGGGTAAAGGTTTCGTACTGTGCCTCGAGTCCAGCTCAACACAATAAAAGAGCTCAGGTAAGATAATTACTGAATTGAAATGAAGTCACCTTTGCTGCTGATCCTCTCTAGGCATCACCATTGATCTATATTTCAATTTTCATGTCGTAACACTCGATTTATGAGACGCGGGAGTGTGCAGCGGCGAGGATGCAGCCGTACTGATATGATGATGTTCAGCTTTAATGGATTTTCAATGAGTTTGTGAGTAGAGGCCCGTTTCTGACAGATTTAAGTATGTTTTCATGGACTGAACAATTTGATGGCAGAGTTGTCAACCTTTGAGCAAATAGACAGAACCTGTGGTGTCATCTGTGTGTTCAGACGAGGATAATAGGACCAAAGAAAGCCAGTTGTCACATTTAGATGCACGTGCAACATATGAAATGTCAGCCAGAGCCGGCCATGTACGGTGCAGTATATCATAACTCCTGAAGGAGTGGACTTGGGCCCATTAGGGGCTGAGAGTCAGCCAGTTTGCAGCATCTGGGTCAATGGCTGCTTACAGAGGCAGCTCAACTCTGTTGCTGATGCTTTGTTATTAATTCTGAGTGTGTGAAGAGACAGCAGCTAGTCAAAGTGAGGCTGCTATCAGGCCAAGACACCAATCAGTGGTAAGAACAGTTAATACTGTGTGAGGCTGTATGACTGCAAATAAAAACAGGTGGTTGGATGTGATCGTTATATTTGTGATGAAATTATTGTCAGGAAAGACAGAAAATAATTAGAAACTTAAAGGGATGTTCCGGTGTAAGTTTAATCCATGGTCTAAATCACCGTGAAACTGTGTTAGACTCCCTCTCGAGAGATCAAGTTAGCAGACCGCTAATTTACGGAGTTTTATCAACCTCAGAAACGACCGCACGACAACAATACACTGCAGTAAATGGATCCAAATATAAACCGCCACCAAAAAGCCACAAATAATGCTCAGAACAGCACCAAACTTCAGCAACAGTACAAATAGGGTCTCAGCACATAGTCCGGGGCATCTAACCTCCGCTAGCTTAGCTGGATTTCTACTGAAAAGCTGACTAAATTTACCTCTCTTCTGCAGCAGCTTCCTGTTGACGGGAAGTCCCGACGAGTCGATTACCGAGTGCAGTAGAGTTCCGCGGCTCATGGATGAAAATGTATGATTATGACTCCATGGAAAAGCAATCAAAGTTCATATGTGTCTTACCTGCCAGTTTATAACAGTTATTATCCAGAGCGGACAGGGAAAAGAACGGAATTGAGCATTTCTAACCGCACTCGGTAATCGTCGCGTCGGGACTTCCCCGACCCGGAAGCTGATGGAGGAGAGTTGAACTCTGTTTTTAGCTTCCCAATAGAAATCCAGCTAAGCTAGCGGAAGTTAGATGCCCCGGACTATGTGCTGAGACCCTATTTGTACTGTTGCTGAAGTTTGGTGCTGTTTTGAGCATTATTTGTGGCTTTTTGGTGGCGATTTATATTTGGATCCATTTACTGCAGTGTATTGTTGTCGTGCGGTCGTTTCTGAGGTTGATAAAACTCCGTAAATTAGCGGTCTGCTAACTAGATTTCTCGAGAGGGAGTCTAACACAGTTTCACTGTGATTTAGACCATGGATTAAACTTACACCGGAATATCCCTTTAATAAAATGTCAGATGAGTAAAATTAGGGTGTTACTAACAACCACAATAAACACTGCTCACTTCTATCGGACAGATATAAAACTCTAGACGTGATCACTTGGCAGCCATCTTACTGGGTCCAGTGTTACACCTGCTGTAATTTAGAACCATTGTCTTTATAATTATTTACTACCAATACCAACAGTAACGAGTGTAAGACAACGTTGTCTAGAATGAATTGAAAAACAAGGATTCTTGTATCATTTTGAAGAGAACTAATCTGACTCCAGTCATTAAGGTAATCACATAATTGTCAATTTATAGGCAAATGATTTTTATTTCACTGAAGTTAATGTTAGTTAGTCTTTTGTTCTTAATGGATAATATATATTTTAATGTGTGCTGCTGTGTCTGTTGTTATTCTGTTTGGGGAGCAGCATCAGGACCAGCGACACCAACAGACCTCACAAAAGTCATTAAGAAGGCTGGTTCTGTACTGGGAACTGTTCTGGAGCCCCTGGAGGTGATCGTGGAGAGAAGGATGCTGCACAACCTGCTGACCATCCTGGACGACACCTTACATCCTCTCCACGACCTGCTGATCAGGCAGCAGAGCAGCTGAAGCCTCCTCCAACTGAGCTGCAACAAGGACCGTTATTTCAAGTCTTTCCTCCTCATTGCCAAAAAACGTTGCAATAACTCGATGGTCAGGGAGAGACGGCACAACCAGACCTGAATGCTCAGATTATTACACCTATCTATCATGTAGAAATCATTAGTAGTTCAGTACTGTGGTCTTATGTTTCTGATTGAAAATAAAGCATGATGCATTTCTCTCTCTCTTACTCACTATATTCTCATTGTAAAGTTACATCACGGACATTCAATCTTTGACGATAATGAAGAGAAATTGTTGGAATTTTTTCAGATGTGCAGGCTTGACCCGCTCGATTGAATTCCTTTATCCGATCGAGACACGGACCGTGGATCCGTCTGTATTTTCCTTGCCGAGTGGAAAAATGCATCAAGGCGCTCTGATAGAATAATGGATGACGACTGATTACAGGATTCAAAATTCAAGGTGAGCTGGATGTGCTTGAATAATAACATGTTGGCTGATTGTGCGGTTGATTAATCTGTTGATTTGCCTGACCTTCAGTTCTCCTCGTCGACAACACCTTGAGGTTTATAAGTATGAAATCAGCTGATGTGTGGTCAAATGTGAAGTTAATCTTTATATCGCTTCGTTTTGATGTCGGATTTGCAAAACGTGACCTTTGAGCTAAGTCAGCGCAGCTAACTTTCATACGATATTTGCTGGTTATAACTTTATATTTTTAGCGACCATTTACCGGCCTGGCTGGTCATCAGGAGCACTGGGAGGCTTCTTGGTGGCCTGGCCTGCTGATTGGTCCTGGGGGAAACACTGAACACTGCCCTTCCCTATCAACCTCCTGCCTGCTTCCAACCCGATGGTGCAATCTCTGCCTATCATCACACACAAGGAGAACAAAAATGGACAGCAAGGAAAGGAGAGAAGGTCACAAGCCAAGGACTAACAAGAATACACAAAACACACCAGCAAACATGAGCTTGTCTTGATGTCACGACTACCTTTCTTGAGCTGATTCAGCGTTGAAAAAACAACTAATAGATGTCATCAACACTTAGTAAAGGAGATGTGTCTGCATAAAAATATTGTGGAAAATAAGAGAACTCTTTACGCGTCCACATTACTCAGAGCAACCGGAGCGTCATGATGATCAGAGCGAGTCCAGTCAGAGCTCTGACGAAATGTTAGCTGCAGAACAAACACGCCACTCGTGCGTCGTAATAACACTAAATGATATCTTGCTTGCATGAACAGTAAACTATGAAGTGTTTAAAACCGACTGCTCAAATTGCCGCTCTAACTTCTTTGTGTTATGACTCAGCAGAGAGAAGGGTTTGTTCCCTGATGCACCTCTCAGAGAAACAGTAGGGTAAAATGTTCATGTTTCAAAGCAAGCCAGGAGAGACAAACAGCAAAACAACAACAGAAAGTAGAGAGCAGGTGTGCAGGTGGGCGGGAAGGTGAGTTGATTGGGGAATGGTGGAAGGATCTGAAAATACAAGAGAGCAAATGACAGGGAAACAAAGAGTTTGATGGCTTTGTGAAATTGTCTTTAAACGTCTGCTTCAGCCTATTTTTTATTTCTAAGGTGCAGCGAAGCCCGTGGAAGTAAACACAAAGACCCAACACGCACCTGGAGGGATTCAGGAGTCAGTCAGGTTGGTGTGCCGTCAGTTAAGCTGAATTTAAGGACGTTTTCTTTTTATAAAAGAACAATGTAGATGAGTTTCCAACAAATGGCTTTCACCATGACTGTGTTGAGTGTTATACAGGATGTTATATGTAACATCCTGTATAACCTTCACTCGGGACTTATTTTCCAGATAATGACCGCCATTCTATACATTATCCCGCTTATTACACAGTTACTTGCCAACACAAAAAAAACTTAACACAGTTTGCCTTTTTACAATGTATTTGTTACCGTTCATAGTGTTTTTCAGCAGAGAAATATAGTTCACCAAACCGACGCCGTTTCTCTTCTCCC
Source organism: Sparus aurata (assembly GCF_900880675.1). NCBI lineage: Eukaryota > Metazoa > Chordata > Actinopteri > Spariformes > Sparidae > Sparus > Sparus aurata. Next base: position 3,251,475 of record NC_044193.1, read on the forward strand.
TCTTCGCTGCTTTCCTCTCTTTTTCTTTTCTTGACCGGTGACGTGAAATCACCGTATTTTCCAAAAATATTAAAGTTAATGTGAAACTCATCCTTACTAGTGGCCTAAGAGTAACAGATGGTTTTCACCATGACTGTAACATCCTGTATAACCTTCAGTCGGGACTTATTTTCCTGATAATGACCAACGTTCTAAACATTATCCTGCTTATTACATGGTTACTTGCCAACAAGAAAAAAAACGTTTTACAATTTATTTGTTACCGTTCATAGTGTTTTTCAGCAGAGAAATATAGTTCACCAAACGGACGCTGTTTCTCTTCTCCCTCTTCGCTGCTTTCCTCTCTTTTTCTTTTCTTGACCGGTGACGACAACTCAGCCTTTTGCCAAGAGTTGAAATCACCGTATGTTCCAAAAATATTAAAGTTAAAGTGAAACTCATCCATACTAGTGGCCTATGAGTACGTTTTTTCGAGATGAAGTAGACTACGGATCAGCTGATGTCACTTAGCGACCGAAGATGCTGCGGTGAAAAGTGACCGGACTACTTGCGGAGCAAAGATTTTAGAGTGCGGAGTGATACGAAATACGTGAATCTGAGGCAAAAAGGCCACTTTCCTTGACGACGGTCAAATACGCTTAGCAGCGGTCAATTATACGAAAATAATTGACTGCTGAACGTTGGAAAGGCCCATTCAAGTGGATGCTTACCTAAACGACTGAATAGGTTGATTGCCAGTGATTCCCAAAATGAGTTATGTTACCAGTTTACCACAGGTTTAGGAAAAGATTCTTGTTTGCGTATAACTTTGCGTTAAGTTGTGTTCAGTGTGTACGTCATGCAAGTCATTTAAGTGACATTTGTACGTGAGGTAGTCCGTCCTTCTCACTATGTGGACGTCGTCGTAGCTCTTCTGCAAATGTGAACTGTGTGTACTGTCAGCTGTAGCTTCAGAGCAGAGATCTGAATTTCAAAAGAGCCAACTGTCATATTGGACTCATGCATATGTGAACAGCATGCGGGTCAGCAGCGTGCAAATGCTACACAAGTGACCATCTGCCCAATCGACACTGTCGCAGAATGTTGAATGTGATTGCTCTTTTTTTTTTCCCAACATGACAACTGTTTTCTGTTTTTACACACATGTTGTTTGTTGAGTGGGGGAATGAGTCAACCCGTCCCGGCTAATTATATCTCCGGAAAATTCTGTTCATATTTGACAGCTGATTTGTTTTCTTCTTGGTCCAAAGCACCGGTATTTGACATGCCGGGAATGAGACTCAACAATCGACTATCAGCGTTAAATCTTGAAAAACTGTCACCATGAGCTTGACTTGAAACTTATAAACCCGGAGGGACGTTTTATTTCTACACAGACGGTTCGACAAACTCACAAAACTCTACCTGCCCTGTGATGTTAGTGACCAGCTGATGTTTAAAGCTCGGTGTTGGGTCCAAAATATCCAAATAATCTCTTTAACTAATGTAAAAGAAGTCACTTTACTTTTCCCGTCAGTGTTTTCTTTAGCTTCTTGTACATAAAAGGTCCTGAAAAGAACCGACTGAAAAGCAACGCCTCGTTTGCAGTCCCGCCTTTAATTCTGTGACTTAGTGACATCACACTACATCACCATGTCGCACATTTTTCATAGTTTATGCCTAGCAACTAGTTTGAAACGTGAAAATGTATTTTGCACAGCTGCTTTGTTGCTGTTAGCGATGCTGGCTCGGCTGTGTGTGAGCTGACCAATCAGAGCTGACTGGGGGGCCTTAAAGAGACAGTAGCTAAAAACAGAGAGTCTCAGAGGGAGGGGGAGAAAAGAACTGATGTGTTTTTTGAGCAATACAACTCTGTCTATTCTGGGAGTACTCCAAAATAAATGAGCGTAATATTTCTGCTTACAGTAGCTCTTGAAATGATATTCGCATCCTCCATCATGCAGCATCCAGGAACAAGCAAACACTTCACGTCCATCCTCAGCGTACCTGTTCAACAACCCACTTTGTCAACTGTGTATAGTCACAAACATGTGTTTGTACGTTCGCTCCTTTAAGTCACATTTACAGAGAAGGCAGATGTGTGTGAAAACGGCTTTCTTTGTTGAACCGACCCAGCTATTATTCTGCACAGCGAAGGTCAAACATACAAGTGACAAGAAGCATAATACATTTTTGAGGGAAGGGCGGAGGGGAAAAAGAAGAAGTGCGTCAGCAACAACAAGAGAAAATGAAGCGTCCTTGAATGAGACAGCTCGTCAGCTGAACTCTGACCTACCTGTAGGTGGAAGCGTCAGTAACTAAAGCAAATAACAGCACAAACACTTTGATGGAACTGTGAGTTTTTGATTAATGTTGTGTGGCCTTCAGTCAGACAGAATTGAAAACTATTGATTCAGAAATCCAATTAATCAAAAATGATTCAACTTTAAAGGGCAGAGCTGACGATCATGCTCAGAGTTTCACCAGGTACTGGACGATAAAAGACTGCGTATCGTAATCAAATATGAAGACACTTTGATTTTGGACTCCAAAGTAAAAAAACATGAATATATCAGTCAGTTCAGGGGAGTTTCCTGCAGCATCTTGCGGTTTACAGTTTGTTCGAGCTTTAAAAAAGATTATTGGCTGTAAAAAAAAAGATGTTAAGATCTGAAATATGATGATAAAATAAATTGGAATTGTCTGAAGTGTAAATGTGAATCTAAAAGCACTTTTGGAACAATTAATTGTCAGACCTTCTGCAGTCCGACGACTTTGAATTTAAAGTAAAGTTACACTGCTGCACGGCTTAAATGGCTGCTGACATTTAGAAAGTAATATCACATCTTCTTTTTGTCACATCGGGTGTCACTTTGCAGATATTTCTATCTCTGAAAATGTCAAGTGTTTTCCACAAGACGGGAGCCACTAATATAAAACCTTTCACTGCTGAAACAACTCAAAGTTCACTTACAAGCTTTCTCAGGAGCGTTTAACTTCAGCTTACAGTTTATTTATGTGAACTTTACAGACTGAAATGGGAGCTTGGAGCAGCGAGGGAGCTTTTGTTTTGTTTTACGATTGGACTATCGTAATACTCGTATGCTTCCTAGTTTCAATAGAAATCTGTGCAACATAATACAGAGACGTCATTGAAGTCTGATTCTGCTGAAACACAAATTCTTACATATTGCATCTTTAATCATCGAGGGCACTGACTTGTCCGTGTCGTTTCATCTTCTCAGGACAAAGCAGGTCACGTATTTATATAATTCATTTATCTAGTAGATCAAACAGGGTCTTTCCTCTACGGTCTGATGTTTTTTAAGTTGAAGACAGAGATCACTGCGTCTGTAAAAAGGTCCTGCAAAACCGTTCGTGTTCTCAGTTTCCCACGTGACACACAAACCCTGAGTGTTGTTGTTTCTAATTCAACCCAACATGTTAATCACGAGCATTGATCGAACGCTGCTCGAGGCAAGGAGGTGAATAATTGAGCCCCCTTCGTCTCTGTTTACAATAAAGGAGGTGAAGTGAAGTCTGCACACACACACGCACACACACACACACACACACACACACACACACACACACACAGGAGATGATACGTGATATATGCAGAAGAGGATTATTGGCAAACATGTACAATCTTACACAAACACACGTGATAATGCAGGCAAACACACGTATTGAACATAATTAAATGCCTCCACACACACACACACACACACACACACACACACACACACACACACACACCCCAGAGGCAAATGTAAATAAAGGAAAACCCCGAACGTGAACTTTCAGGAGGTGTGTTTACTCATTATCTTGACTTTAGCTGGAAGGGAAATGAATGGAGTCCGTCTGACCTCCATCAAACAACATGAGTTAATGTGTTTAACAAACACTTCCTGATCGTGTTCAAGGTCACATGACACGTTTAGACGATTCGTGTGAATTCAGTTGCGGGTCAGAAGCATTTTTACAGTCCCGGGCTGCTGGATAGAAGCGAGGCGCCATTCAACAGTTATTTAATGTCAAAACACAGCAGCTATCCTCACAGTAAAGTCAACATATCATAAAAATATATATCCAGTGTTGGGTGGGATGATTTCTTTTTCATGTATTTGGACTTTAGTAATTGTTCTACTGTAATAAACTACGGTGCAGGAGGAATTATAAACCTTAAGCATCAACTGTTCAACACAGTTTTAAATACTTTATATACTGTAAATATAAACAGGAAGTTTAATCTTCACGATGCATTAAACAGTTGTAGTGAGTCTGAACCACAGAGTCAACTGTTCATTTCCAAGCTAACCGAGAGGCTTTTTAAAGAGTTTATTTTATCTTCGGAAAGAGGAGAATTTCTTCTCGACATGTAATAGAATCCCTTCAGTTTATTGCAAACATTCAGGATACAGGGAGATCTATGGTTTGCACAATATTAGAGATGTAGAAGAGGAGAACGTCTTTAGTTTGAAGTTGCATGAAATCAAATATACTCGAGTGTAAATTCAAGCTACTGACAGACAGAGCCGTCCAATCTGAACATCCTTTTAACCTTCTCAGATCCTCCTTCTAACTCTTTCCTCTCAAATCTTTAATAATATTTAGCACATGATCACATAAAACACTTTGTGTAACAGTTTCTCATTGCTTGCCTCATTTTTGCAGCTGTTTTCATCTCATAAACATCGTTTTGGATTGGGAAGATGAGACGTCATGGATCAATCATTAGCACCTTTTATATAGAAAAGGTGGCAAATTTGCAGCAAGGTAAAAGCTGCAATGTGCTGCCTTGTCTATCTAAAAGGGAGGTGTAATATTCTTTCTTTTCCAAAAAGCCGCCACTGTGGTAGGCGTAAACATGTGACGTGACGTGTAGCACAAAGTTGGGCAGTGAACAGTGAAGCAGGTTGAATTTGTCTTCAAAATAAGAGCTTTACATTGCACCCCATTGGAGTGTAGAACTGGGTTCTTAGCGGGGGGCTTTTAATTTGAAAGCAGCGACCGTTAGTAGCTTGCCGCTACAACAACAAGCGGACAACGAAGACAGCTACAGAGACCGAGGAGACGCTAGCATCTCCTGGATCTCAGCGGCTGTCCAGTTGCTCATCTTGACGTCCGTGGATGAAGTGATGGACTGACTGCTGTGATCAGCTGTTTCCTGGTTTTAAAACTCCCCGGCTGTGGGTCGCACAACAGTGCACGTCATCGACACCTCCGCCCATCTCACACATCGACGGCTCGGATTTACAGCAATGGAAGTGGAAATAAGTGTTCCCTCCAAGGCGTCACATTGGCGGAAAACAGACCCACAATATACCCCCGTCTATCTAAATCCACGGACGTAGCCACAAAACGGACGGCCACATTGTCAGTTTGCTGCCCAGAATAAAAACGACTAGTAACTTGACGTGTGTTTCACAATATCCATAATATACAAGTGTCGCTCCTCACTGCGAAAAGACAGTTAATATACTGGTGTTTGCTAATGTAGTGCGAGCTGTGTAACCATCAGGGTCGGGTTTGATAATCACTTGACAGCCTTATAGTAAATATTAATCTGGGTGTTAACAGAAATGGACATGTTCAGCACAGACACATGCTTGACGCTGAACTGAGATATTATCTTCCTCTCTGTGAGAAGGTTATCTGAGGCTGACAGGAAGATCAGCACGCAGAGACAGAAAGTGACGATGGGGAGTTAATCTCAGGAATTAAGCATCGTCCATTATCTGCTAAAATAATAATAAATAGGCTCGTAAGACGCTGCCGTGTACAATAATCATTGGTGAGCTAAAACATGAGCAGGGAAGAATTTAAAGAATTGAAAGATTTGACTGTCAGATATTTATTTTTGATAAAAGCAGAGGGACTGACAGGGTTAAGTCAGTTGTATTGATGCAAATAAACATGAGCGTATTTCATATCTTGCTTAGATGATAGAATTAAGAGAAAAATAAGTTTGAGTTACCGTACAGGAGAAATTGTACGTCCTTTTTTAAGATGAGCTTAAAGAAAAAATACAATACAATGACAGATAGGACGGCTCTGTGTTCGTACCTGCACCTGACTTCAAAAAGACGTTTTTTTGAACACTTCCTAGTTTTCCACATCAGTTTTCTCTCAGACTAGCAGAGCAAGTATTAAACAGACGACTGATACAAAGCTGATATGGAGAGAAGTTCACAATGTCGACCTAAACAAGCTCAACATGATCGAGACGTTAACTCGTAGGCTGCTGACCACGTGACATGTGAGCTTTCTTTGCGGTCTATTTTTAACGGTTAAAAACACTTTTTCTCTATCTTACAGATGACTTCTTTCCTCTTCCCTCTTCCCTCTCAGACTGTTACACCACCAGTCCGTCTGATGAAACCCTCTCCTCACCAGGTCGTCACTCTCATTCTTCAAAGTTGCACCAAAAAATGGTTTTCATCTCATTTTTTAGGGTTAGGGTTAGCTTTCTACCAGCTGGCGATGACTGCAAGCGCAGGACGAGTTATTTTTAACCGGGACAGAACAGATTGAGCTCTGTTCTCTGGGAACTGTCGAAACATTTCTGGGAAGTGCAGGAGACCAAAGAATTTAATAACACTTCATCACTCCCCCCGATTGATATGTTGCTGTAGGAGTGTGAGAGATTGAATTTTTCCTTTAACTTTCACCGAACTGAGCACGACCCCGGATCTTAGACTGCAGGGACATCAATTTCAGAAAGCGCACATAAAGACGCTCGAGTTTAAACGGGTTTCGTCAGGTCATTTGATCAATGCGCTCAGTTTTTGCTGAAAGTCTGTCGGCACACGGCTGTCTTAAAAGAGATTTATTGATATTTCACCATTCTGTTCCGCCACCCACTGCAGAGATCGATGCAGTTTTCCTTAACTCAGACAAAGTGTGAGACACACACATCACAACAACTTGTCATACTCAATACCTCAGAGAAGAAAGTAGCCTGTCTCCCAACACATCGAGTGTATTATAGTGAAAAGCATCAACAGGGAGCATTTTTTACTGTCAATAGAGAGAAACTGTTGTACTTAAGGGTTTCTCAGCAGCCTTTAAAAACTGTTCCGTTACTAAAGTAATTCGCACGATCTGTCTGAATGTTCACTCAGGTTTAGACGAGGGACAGACGACTGTCACTGGAAAACAAAAGGAAAAAGAAGTGAGTGTTAGTGATGCGATCGTGGAAGATAAATAAAACTTTGCACTCACTCTTCTGTGCCTGCGGTCACGGTACGAACACATCGTCATACCTAGTGTAAGAAAATGAAACGGTGGAAAGATCCCCTGGTTAAAGTTGTGAAACCAAAAATAGTTGGTCAGGTTTAGGAAATGATCATATGTGAAAGTGAAAGTCTGGATGTGTTCGACCTCCTCGACGTGCAGACTTTAAACTCGCTCTTTAAACTACGTCACGTGACCTTTTTCCTCCATAATTGCTTCGGCCACTAAAGGTCGCCACCTACACAATAGCCGTAAAAATGGGTTTTAATGAGCTTCCATGCACAGACAACCTTTACAGCCACTATTCTAAGTTACGTCTGGAGGCGGGAGTTTGTCCTCGATGGCAAGTCATAACGTTAGCAGTTAAAGTTTCTACAAACCACATTAACATCCCAGCTTGACATTTGGACCAAACGGGGAATATCACGTCCACGATATATGTTAATTAGCCACCTGGTGCATCAGGTTTATTACAAACCGTGATGCTTTCCTAAACCTGATCAGAGCATCAACACAGAACGAGACAATTCATCCTAAACAGAACAACATACAGCGACGTGCAGAAACATACTCATCTGACATTTATCCTGCAGTTGTGTTGATTTTTTCCTTATTTTTTTTAGCGTTTCTTTGGACTTCGAGATAAAGTGAAGTACAATAAATGGTGTAAAATATAACTGATGGAGCAGCCCACCTGAAAGCAGGCCAGTATTTACTGTCGGAACCTGAAACCAGTCTGCAGGAAAGGTTTGAGACGCTCCAGATCTCCCTGCGAGAGGCCAAGTCTGATATAATTGTATAAATAACCAGAACCAGCCATTCTTTCACCTCCTCACACAGAGAGAAGGTCTCGACTGTGTTACAGCACCTGGAGTGGATATAAATGTATGCGTTCATTGTACCTTTATTTTATTCCGCTGCAGTATTTACTACTGTCATTGGGTTCCAGTGTTGGAGGAGGCGTTGGCGTTTTTAGAGTTGAACAGAAAGTCCATCAGAAAGAGTCTCAAGAGGGAGAGAAATCAATGTTTCTTTAACCTCGTCTCTCTCTAATCAACCTGCTCCACATGGTGGATTTCCAATTTTACTCTCTCGTCCAATTTCCTTTTCTATTCATCTCTCTTTCTGCCAATCTATGTGTTTTATTAGAAGGCTAGTTTATAGTTCCCATTGATCTATAACTCAAACTTTCTCAGGTAACTTTTTCCGCTATTATTTATTGTAGCGGGATCAATATTTATTACAGCTGTCAGTCAGACCAGTTCTACAACCAACCTGCTCGTCCTGTTCCGTAGCAGTGACACATTTCTTATAACACTTTCACAATGTCAGAGTCAAAAATCCCCCAGAATAAGTAAGCGGAAATCTTTCCACTTGTGTCTTTGCTTAGCTTTCTACCTGTCTTGAATACGAGCGTGGACCTGAGTGCAGTAAAGGTTTTGATGAATGCTGGTGAGGGAGTAGGGGGTCCAGAGAGGCTGGGATGAATGTTGGAGCGAGGCCGGTGTGAGCAGGGATGAATGGAGGGGCTGGCCGGCAGACTGATGTGCTGAGAGTGTAGGAGAAAAAACACAAATCACACAAAGGAAAAAAACACACAGGGAGCAAGAGTAGGAGTGTGAAGTGTAGCTGGACAGCAATGGATGGAAAGCCGGAGAAGATGAACTGCAGGTTGATGATTTGATGAGAAGCAGGTGTGTTGAACTGGGTGGAGTGATGAACTCGAGGGGAAACCAAAGACCAAAGGAGTGTGCATCGATTCTCGAACTCCTATCAGGTGCGCCACAGACTTATGCTGTGTCTCAGTTGAGTGTCTGCATCCTCTGAAGGACCCGGACTTGACGTTTTTTGAAGGCGAGTCCTTCAGAGAGACCTTGTTAACCTCGTCAGCCGTTGTTAAATGTGACGGTCTAGCCTTTGGAGCATTTCCTGGTTGCGTTACCAGATGTTTTACCCTTACGTCACCATTTCTGCCGCCCAGGCCCGCGAAAGTGACGATCTACGCCACGTGATGTCGCTATTTTCTCGCTTTCTTTCTTCTTTTTTGGGCACGCAAAGAATGGATGCAGACCCTGAATTGAGACACAGCGTCAGTCCTGCGCAGTACGGATATTGACGATTACCAAACCATCTTACCCCAAAAATACTGTTTTTGTGCCCACATGACGGAATAAAAGGATACATTGTGTTTTAGAACAAAAAAAAAAAAGAGTTTTCAGTAAATAACTTGACTTTATTGAACAAAAAAATACAATAAGATAAATAAAATAAAATAGATAGACATAGAAAGCCATAAAAATATGTGCTTTATAACAAATATAACCATACAGATACTGTGACATATTGGAAGAAATACAGAAGTTGCTTCATCTTTTTAAGGAGAAAAAATACAACAAGAACAGCACCAATTCGTCTACATCCATCACACTCACCGACATTCTCGCCTAAAGTAATTTCCCCCCCTAGTATTATAGTTCTGATCTCTACCACACTAAAACTTTTAGTTTGATCCTTTCTGTCCTGCAGCAGACAGATTGTTTTCCCAGATTGTCAGATACCAACGTGCAACGCTTGATTAAAACAATTCACGGATCATTTTTCATAAACGTCTTGATCTCGACTCAAAACTCTGTGACAGATAGATCGATGGAGGCCCGGGAGGAGAAGCTTCTGTATGAGCCATGAGATATCTGGAGGAATCGCCTCGTTGATAAGATTTTTCAAGAAGATTGATGCTTAGAAAATGAACTTTAAAATGGTTTGTGAAGCATACGGACAAACAAAGTTTTGCTCTGAGGGAAAACTTAAAAAGTCTGACATAAGCCATTTTCTCTGCATTGTACAGGAGACTCCTTACAGCAAAATCCTTTATACTTTCTGATCATAATTAAACATCACACACAGCAATAACTATTTGAGCAGAATAGCCTGAAAGGGTAGAAACCAGATAATTACTTGGAAAGCAGACCTCAAACAACCTTTTTATTCTGACATTTTCCATAATTTTATCTCGAGCCTTCTAACAGCTTTCTCACAGGAGACACTCTGCCCCCACCCACGGATTTATTAGAGCAACGTTCACATGTATTATTCCTACTGTTATCGAGTACCAGCATATTGGGCTGTGACAGCTTATTAAAAAGGAGAGGCTGGCCTTTGTTCACAGCGAGAACTCATTCATCCGCAGGATATTGATCACAGTACAAAGCTCTGACATGTTCTAACATCAGTGTCAACACAGAGGGGTGGATGTGGCAGATGTGCTCCTGGATCCTGATTGGAAAATAAGTGTTGGGACTGTTTCACTTTTCAGAGCCTTCTAATAATCCACCATGACTAAAGAATTGAGGATTATACATTCACTGTGTTGCGCCGTATGGAAGTTCGAATGAGAGGAGACACTTTAGCTTCACAGACTCTGCTTAAGCTAACGGTGCGTTTCATTTGGTTGCCCATCAGTATAAATTCCAGGGAAACATCAGATGGCGTTTTTCCACGTCTGCCGGCCTGGTTCGACTCGGTTTGACTTGTGCCTCTGACCTGACGAATGAGTGAGTGGCAGCAATGACTGTTGTTCAGCCAAAGAGCAGCTAACCCTGTGTGCTTTGTGCTAAATGTTAGCACAAAGCACACAGGGGCTGCGTCCGAAATCCCATACTAACATGCAATTGAGTATGCTAAAACATTATGTAAGATTTTTTAGTATGTCCAAAACCTTAGTATGAACCTAATAGTACGTGAGGTGCATACTATTTCCGGTAAATATTACAGTATGCAAGCACTGGACACTACGCCGGCATAAATATCCCACAATGCAATGCAGCGGTGACGACAACAACAACACAACAGACAACGGCGGACAGCGAGAAATGCAGCTCTGGTGTAACGTCTAACGTTATAACGCTTCAATTTAAGTTTCTAACGGTAGCCGTTTAATTAACATTAGCTCCTTAGTTAACTCAGTTAACATTACAAACACAACAGTGTGCCATCATAAGTGAAACCTTATACTTAAAGGTGGAATATGGAATATGAGCTGAATGCCACCATCTAGTGTCTCAAGATCGTAGTCGCGACAACAAAAAGGTAATTCCAGCGGTCGGGTTGCCAGGTTTGGACAGGGCAGGAGGATTGAGCCGCCTCCGTTTCCTCTGTTTACTGGGTGTGGAGGTCGATGGGTCACGATCAGTATTCTCATATCTAGGATCAACATGATATAATGAAAATAAGTATAGCAGAGGAGTTTGACCGACAGGTAACGTTAGCTAAGTTAGCAAGCGAGTTAGCTTACCGATCCAGGAGAAAGTTCGCCATTTCCGCGTGTGTTTTGATGCCGTGGAAATCCTTTACCTGAGTCCATCGAGCGTATGCTTCACCGATATTTACTCTGGTTTTTGCTCTTCTCCGGTCACTCAGCTGCTGGGACAGATAACGCACTGTTCGCTGGGGCTCTGAAGAGCTTGCAGACTCCGCCATTTTACCCAGTGTCAGCCTAGCTGTCCCGAGCTTTGCCGAGGTTGCGAAATTGGCAACCCGCAATGTCGGCCGCTACGATGTAAACAGGAAGTCATTGTCGAACCCGTCAAAATGTCTTAAATTATTTATTTCAGACTAAATATAATCTTCAAGGAAACGCATTACTTTTAATCTGCGCCCCTCTAAACGCCCCATGGATGTAATATTTTTGAAAAAATATAGCTTTTAATAAGCATATTACATATTCAACCTTTAAGTAAAAGCCAAATAAAACATGTTTTACACAAGTATTATTGCAGATTGCCAGTAGAGGCGAAGTTGACACGGGTTACCATGGTTACGTGTCTCCAATCCAATCGGCAACAGGCTCTCGGAATTGCGTCACTTATGCGCTAAGCAGCCAGGGTTAGCTGCTGAGTCACAGTCGGGCATGGTGGGGATTTGTGTTTCCATTACCACTCGGCTACATGCTTGGTTGAGTTGTGTCTTTAACTGACACATCTATCTTGTGCAGTGGTTAGAGATGAAGCTGTAAACACCACAGAACTATCCAACAAAGCCGCTAGCAATGCTCGATTCAATTAGTGGCAAACAGGTTTAATTTCCTCTGAGAAAATGAGATGAGTCTCGCAACACAGGCTCGTTTGATGGACAGAGAGGGATCGATCGTCACTGGTTGGGCCGCGATCACTAGAATAAATACGGAAAGCGGCGAATGTGACTAAACATAACCTGAACACAACTTTACAACACAACCTTGTTTGTGAACATTTCTGTCACTTTAATTGGTAATGGTGGTAGCAAGAACGACATCAACCTCCACCATCCGACGCCACTACAACTGCTTCTCTTCTTTTGGGCATCAGATATCAATCGTTGACGATTTAACTCCTGGACTGCATATTTGAACAGAGCGTGCACTGTTCTGCCTCTGATCTGGTGCTTTTTCTCAGCTTTCTTTAAAAACCCAAGGCTAAAATCCTGTTGTGAGAGCTCAAACTTAAATGATCTAAGTCCCATGGTCAGTCTTTCAGCCTTGAGATGTATTTGAGAAACTGGCCCAGGACAATCAGCACATGATATTTGGGGATTCAAGTCCCTTCTTCCTGTTTCTATAGCAGTTTGATCACAGTTTGGATGGACAGGACAAGACTAAACAAGCTACAAACTGCACCGTATATCTTCAGGCATACATAGAGAACATGGAACGTCTAAGACTAACATCTGATTAGGGTGCCTCATGGGATCCCCTGTTCGGGGGTTTTCCAGGCCCGACTAACTAGGACGAGACCCCGGTGGACTGACTCTGGAAAGACTATACTGTATGTCCCATCTGGCCTGGGAATGCCTGGCCATCCCCCAGGAGGAAAGTGCTGCTGGAGAAAGAGGATGTCTGGAATAGCCTGCTAAGCCTGCTAAGCCTGCTGCCACTGTGACCTGACCCTGGATAAGTGGAAGAAGATGGATGGATGGATGTGCTGGATCAAAGGGCAACTAAAGGAAGGAATCGACAAAAGACTTCCAATCCTGCTGATCACAATCACCTGAGTGATGAGTGTGTCTGTGTACAGCTATTGCTTCCTCTGCTTTCTAATGGTGATCGAAAATAGCTTGGTTTAAATTGCTGGGAGCTGTTATTCCAGTGTGCGGATGTTTTGTCTGATTCTTGTCTAGAGAAAGGGGACTGTCATGGTCCAAAGAATTCAATTGATGGCTATAAGTTGGAGACTGGATGTGAACCAAGGTGTTTGTCAGATACCCAACCACCTGCCTCAAGCTCTTCCCTGTGATGGCTCAGAAGCATGACTTCATCAGGACAACAAACCAGAGCTTACCTCATTTGCGGTGGTTCAGTGTGTTTGCTGTTCCATCTATAAAAAAAGCAGCCCTGCTATTTTTTCCTGAGGCCTTTTCATCAGAGGGGAACAGCAAGTCGATGTTTCCTTCTGTTGTGATTCTCATTTGAAGCCCACCAATCATCCTGCCACCAACGACCTGGGCCCCCGAATGATGTTTGTTTAATGCCAAACCCCTTCGGCACACCTCGGGAGCGCCGCGGCAGCTGCTCATCCATCAAGTGAAAATCAATTGAGGGTCAATTAGCAGAAAGACTGGTTTGAATGGATAGGGATTGGAGAGGAACATGTTGAGGGACAGCATGTTAATAAATCCATTTCAAATTAGGATGCTCTTGCACAACTTCAAAAAAAAACGTCAGATTCTTGCTTCTTGTGTCGGCGCAAAGGCAATTTACTGGGAGCTGAGGGGCAGTCTTGGTTTGTCAGCTAATACAGACATCACAGGTCTGACCTCGATGTGTACTGACACAACACTAATGTGTGTAAAAGCAGTGATACATTCTTGACCTGATGTTTTCAGAAACCTCATCTTACCTTGACCAATAAAACAACAAGTCTCAACCCTAAATGTTAATGTGGCTGAAAAAGTACTTCAGTTTCCATGTGTATGTACATAAATGAGCTCATATAAAGACAACTTGTTTTATATTATGACTAATAAGGAATGGATGATGTGAAGCTTGTGGTTAATTTGTTGAATCACCTCGGAGTAGTCGCATTTACAGACAATTATTCCTCATTATTGATTCTGCTTCGTGGTACCACAGTCAGTCATTAATACACACTCTGGCCTCATTTCGTTGATTAGCTCATATTTCATTCTGCTACTATTAGCAGCCAATATTCATTTAGTTCTGTAGCAGTTGCAGTTTTAATTTACATTGTTACTTCAAAGGGTAGTTTAGATTAAAAAAAAAAGTTTTCTTACTTGTGGCAATAGGAAAACTAGACAGCCACAGTTTTATTATGAACATCACTGCTCTCAAGTAAAACCCATGAAACTGCAGATTGATGTTGGTTTTACCCGCGAGCTACAATGAGTCAACTGCTATTAAATCATGCATACTGTGCGGCAGCAGCCTTTATAAAGGCTTTTATGGCACAAAAGGTTCATCTTATTATTAAAATACTTGATTATTACTTTTTATAGTCTAGTAAATTATTTCAGATATAGATTCATTTTTGAAATCATGTCCTCCAGTGACTTTAAAGCACCCGATATTATTAACTTTATTTGACTTTATATGAAGCCCTGAAGATCCAAACATTAACGCTGATAGATCCAGTAATATCTGACGACAGCAAAGCAGAATCTACTTTCTTTCCACTTTGACTTTATGGAAGCTTCCGTCTGAAGTTCTGTCAATTTCACTTTATGAGCTCACGGTTTACTTGGTGAAACTCCCTCCATAAAAAGAAAAGAGATTTTCATTTCAACGTGAGAGGACTGAAGGCGTCACTTTTGATTTACAGTCATCCTCTGGTTTCTTTATGGGTTTTCATCACTGCGCTGGCATCAACGTAACTTTCTCTGATATACAGTATAACATAGTGTGCGAGAAGACAGCCCAGATATTTCACACATCCATATATATCAAAGAAACTGAATATCTTTGAACAAACTTGTTAAAACACATTGATCAAATGAGAGGGAGAATTGATTTTGGATCCAAACTATGTAGGGATGTAATCCAGTCATTATTTCCACTAAATAAGGCAGAAATAATAATTTGTGTTGACATATAAACATTGAATATGCAGTTCATCTGATGCACATATCAAAAGCCTCCTCCTGGCCATCACTTCACACTTACACTCTAATTTAACATGTAGAAAAGTGGGCTTGTTAACAACATAAGACTGGGAAAGTTGTTGAAGGCTCAAAAAACACATTTATTCCACCCTAAAGCAAACTTTTGTTAAGTTGTTAACATTTGGTAATAGCAAATAAGAGCCGTTTTCTGTTTACATATATCATATACAATTAACTGGGCTGACAGTACACAGTCCCTGCGCCTGTTGTTCAGCAGCTAACTCAGTAACACTAAGCATACAGCCCCTGACCTGAAGTATGATGAGTGACAGCAGCAACGACAGACTGTCGTTCAGCAGCTAACTGAGTAACTTAGCGTACACAGCATCTGAGCCAAAGAGAAGCTAACCCGGTGATTTTAGCCTAAAGCACACAGGCCCTCAGCCAAAGACCTGAGTCACAGCAGCAGCAACAGACTCACTCAGCAGCTAACCAAGTAACATTAGCACAAAGCACACAGCCTGTGAGCCAGAGAACAGAGCTATGGCAGCAGCAACAAACTGGTTTAGCAGCTAACCAAGTAACATTAGCACAAAGCACACAGCCCCTGAGTCGGAGAACAGTGCAACGTCAGCAGCAAAAAACTGGCTTAGCAGAAACAAACTGGTTTAGCAGCTAACCAAGTAACATTAGCACAAAGCACACAGCCCCTGAGCCGAAGAACAGAGCTACGGCGGCAGCAGCAAACTGGCTTAGCGGAAACAAACTGGTTCAGCAGCCAACCCAGTGACATTAGCACAAAGCACACAGCCTGTGAGCCAGAGAACAGAACTATAGCAGCGGCAACAAACTGGTTAAGCAGTTAACCAAGTAACATTAGCACAGAGCACACAGCCTGTGAGCCAGAGAACAGAGCTATGGCAGCAGCAACAAACTGATTAAGCAGAAACAAACTGGTTTAGCAGCTAACCAAGTAACATTAGCACAAAGCACACAGCCCCTGAGCCAGAGAACAGCGCAACGTCACAAGCAGCAAACTGGCTTAGCGGAAACAAACTGGTTCAGCAGCCAACCCAGTGACATTAGCACAAAGCACACAGCCCCTGGGCCGAAGAACAGAGCTATGGCAGCAGCAACAAACTGGTTAAGCAGCTAACCAAGTTACATTAGCACAAAGCACACAGCCCCTGAGCCGAAGAACAGAGCTATGGCAGCAGCAACAAACTGGTTAAGCAGCTAACCAAGTTACATTAGCACAAAGCACACAGCCTGTGTGCCAGAGAACAGCGCAATGTCAGCAGCAACAAACTGGCCTAGCATAAACAATCTGGTTCAGCAGCTAACCAAGTAACATTAGCACAAAGCACACACCTTCAGCAGTAAGGGCAGCCTTTAAGGACTGGCACATTCGTGATGGCTATTTTGCTCGTGTTTATTTGCCACTCACAAGGAAGGATGGGGCAAGGTTAAACCTTTTTGAATTCCTTTGGAACTGGAGTGTGCCATCAAAAGTATTTTAAAGGTTAAATAGTTGCATAACATGCTTTAATGAATAATATCTCTTAACATAAAAGCTTGGGGTTCTTGCTCTTCTTCAAACAGTTGCAGAGAAAGCCTGTGCTACAACAGAGTTTATATGAATGCACTGAAGGGTTTTACAACATCAAGGTTCATTTAAGCCTGAATCTTTTTTTTGTATTATTTGAGACACAAAAACCCCCCTCTCTTCAAACTCTGTAAAAAGGTAGTAAAAAAGTAACATTCAGAGAAGAAACATTGCAGGGTGACTCATTATACCTGAGGGCAGATGACAGCAGTGACAGTGTGAAATGGCAGACATAAAAATAAAAGCAAAGAAAGTATTAAGGAAATAAAAGTAAAGCAGGGAAAAATTGTCGCAGACATAAAGAAAATAATAAAAAATCAACCCCAAATGTATTAAAAGCAATAAACACACAAAATTAATGTATGATTGAAAAGTTAGGGCGTCATAACTTCCCACGTAGTTGTGTAACAGTCTACATAGATGTTAGTCTGACACTAGAATATATGTTTTGGGTGGCTTATTACTTTAAATTTAAATGTACGAATCCCTCAATGTAGCCTTTGCAAAGGCCCGTTTTTCTGTTCTTATGTGTGCAAGGACATCAGGAAATATATCATTTGTACCTTTGTGCAGAAAAAAGAGAAGCTGACAGCACGCCAGATTCACTGCCTCATCTTTTATTGAGTGACTTTGAACATTGGAACGTGTAATTTATCATTTTGTTCGTTGTATCGACGATCTTCATGATAACTGAGGACACAGACGTACACTATTATGTCAACCAACCTTTGAAAGTAATGATCCAACGTAGAATCAATAATAAATGTTGACCTTAACAGGATTAGATTGTGCTGAATGTCAGGTCGTGATGACTGAAACATGTACCAGATGAGTAGAAAGATCTCAAAAGAGGTAAGACGTGTGTAGAGATGGATAAAGAAAAGAGTGTGAACCTTCACACAGATACAGATACAGGAAGTTGATCTATTGAACACTGGATGTGGGATATCCAAACATGGCAGCCTATTTATTTAAATAAAAGTTGCTCGCTGTTTAGTTTATTAACTTACATTAACTGTAATGTCGGTGCAGAAACATTCAATCATTAACAAGCACCGGAGGCCTTTAGCGTTTTTAACAAGTTGCTAATTTACAACACCAATCCACGGAGGCTTTTTTTAAAAATGTAAGTAAAAAGAAGAAGAGGGAATAAAATAATAAAAGGAGAAAACAATACAGCTACAAACAGAACTGAATACAAAATAAAGGCACACATAATGCAGGTGTATTATGTGTGAGGACAGCGTTGTTTCTCTCTCAGCCGTGATTTAACACCTCTGTTATAAGTTGTGTTTTGCATTTGCAGCTTGGTGGATACACTGTCCAATGCAACAATTACCATTTTCTTTCTGAAGTTTCTGAAGTAGAACTTATCATGTCTGGTTTCATAGTTGACTGTGATCGCTCTCCCTGAGGGGAATGCTGTTGGTTTCACAGAATTTGGAAAAAATCCGAAATAATTGGACAAAGTTTTGGTGAAAGTTCAATTTTTTTCCCCGGTGATGAAAAGTTAAAGGGATCTGCGTTTCCTGAGGGGAAGATGAATGTGTGTAGAAAATTAAAAGATGGAAACTGAGCTGAGGAGCTTTGGATCTTCTTCTCTTTGTTTTCTTTAACCAGATAATGTTTTAAAGATATTTTGTTGGGATTTCTCATCCGAACAGATCAAGAATTCATCCAAAGTTTTCCACAGACGCGGGGGGATCAGCAGGGTTCTGTTGTAATGAACTCATTAAGTTAAGATAGACTGTTTGAGCTCACCCCTGATGTTTATTACTGGCCTTTGAATGAGCACCTTAATGACATTCTCATCTATGCGTGGGCAAAAGAGAAGCTAATGAAGGAGGTTTGGAAAAAAAAAAATGGAAGGTTAAGAAGTGAGACATATCAGAGAAAGATGTGGACATGAATACAGTTTAAACACAACTGTTAAATTGGACCAATTATTCTCCGAGTACTTTGGCCTTTATGGAGTTTACAGAACAGAAGGTGCAGTGAATAATAAAAGGAATTATAATGTCTGAAATCAAACAAAGATGTCCTCGCAAGAAAATGAAAATGGTTCAAATCACAGACGCATTTTTTGGCGTTGGATTTCAAATTGAACAGAATGCCAAGGATGTGCGGCTGAATGGTCGTCTGGCACAGCAAACAATATCAGAGTACCTTGTCCAGTATATTGGTCGTGACTCACATTCAGATTGGGCACATAACAAGTTATAGAAGCAAAATCTGCAGCTGTCTTCTTGTCGTTAGTCAGAAACTGAGGAAACTTTGGAGGTAAAGAAATAAATGGATGGACTTGCAGAAAGAAACACGTTAAAATCTGTTCTATGTAATAACTGAGTGTTATTGTCAGACACCAATGAGGTAAAGCAAAACTCTCACCAAAATGCAACCTACAGTCTTTTAGTGAATGTACCCGAGTCAAACTTTCGTTTAAAATCATAATTACGATGAAAGAGGCACTTTTAAGATTTACTGTAGTTACGTTTTCGGGTCAAACTCATTTTCAATGGGAGTGCTACAGGAACTTTTACAATAGCATCAAAATCTCTATTTTTAAAACAGTAAGAAGGCTCGACACAACATGAAACTTTGCTGGTAGTATCACCAGGGTCTCTACACATGAACACGAGCATTGAGAACATTGTTTGTGTACACAGAGTTTACTAAAAAGAAGGTTTTTGAACAACTCACGTTAGCAGTAGCTTGTTCCGCTCGCCGCCGTCCTGCCAGTGGAGAAGTGTCGATCTCAGAATGTGACGTAACCTGGAGGACAGTTAAGGTGGAACGCTCCTAAAGCTTAGTTCCATATAAATGCAGGATAATTTGTTGTTTTGTCGTTAGTTAAAAACAATATTGACCTTGAAGTTGAAAAAGGAGCCTCATATAAGAAACAATACTAAAATCAAAAGCCAGAGAAGTCACGTGAGATCTTGCGTAACGTTGCTGGAAGACAGTAGTTCCAAAAAAAGCCTAGGTTGCATTTTGGCGAGAGTTTTGCTTTAAGTGAACAAGTCTTTAGATATTTTAGTATGATACATCACAAGTAGCACAGAGTAGCATGAAACCAGCCTCCTCATCCGTCCCTGTCAGCGTTTCTTTAATGTGAAACACAGAACCTGTGAGACTGTGAGTGACGGATTAGGGCTCTTAGTCAGGGTGGGTCATATAAATCTCAGCTTCAGTCTCACATACTGAATTCGACTTATTTTCATCATAAACACCCGAAGCGTGGCTTGAAATCAAGTCCAGTATTTATGTCCAAAACACGATTTATCCTCTGGCAGGTTTCACACAAACACCTCCGCTGATGAGATGCTGTTATTTGAAGTCGCAGGGAATAGAAGTAGGAGATAGTGTTGGTCTCCTGACGTAGAAACAATCTGACCTTTTATCCGAATATTCAATGTATGTTTTGAGGTGTGTGTGTGTGTGTGTGTGTCCTCTCTCATTATGTGCATCCTCTTCTGTCCGGACTCTCTTTCAGTCCGACTGATTACTGCGAGTGCGTCAGTTCCTGTGACTTTTGTTCGCCGTGCAGAGCAATCAGCCGTGTGTTTTATCACACTGTCTTCTGAGCGCGGCTGACAGGTACAGACTGGTCCTTCAAAAGAACCCAGAAGGCATGAATGAAAAAAAACAGCCAAAGAACGAGGACAAAGCAACATTGAAGCCGGAGGTCTGCTCGTTCTTCCTGCAAGATATTTCTCACTTATTTCCACCCTTCCATCTTTCTTTGCACCTAGTTTTTCTGCACAGCGTCATTATTTCTCATGCGGCTCGTTACGTTTCACATCTCGTTCTTTCTTCCTTCCTTCCCTTTTCTGTCTGCACCTTTTGCTTATTCCATTCCCTCCCGTTCTGCCTCAGTAATGCAACTCATCTCGTGTGTGTGCGCGTTAAAACGGCATTCAGGCGACTCTCCTGGCATCCATCAGCAGAGACATTCGGTTGTGCCAAACACTGTTATTGTTCCAATCCAGTTTCCCACATTATCGTGCTGGCACGACAAGATGCCTGCTGATCACACTGGCACAATTAAAACTCATCTACTTTGCTGGTTTAGAAGAAATCCCAACCGTCATGTTCAGGTTTTTATAGTCGGAACTGTGGATATCAGCGCGACAGTGATTTTTATGGGGTTTATATGTGCAGTCTGCTTTCTCTCCCAAGAGGTTAATTACAGCAGCGTGGTCACTTCTCCTTCATGATGCTGTAATTACCCCCCTGGTGTCGTCTGTAGAAGTGGAAGTGCACACCTGAGGTTGTTAAACGCGACATTAGACCATGTGAGGGAGGTCGGGGTGCACAATTTCTGCCCTTAACCCGACGAAACTGTTCCACGCTCCATAAATCATAAAATGTCATAATAAATCACGTGGGCAGGAGTACATTCAGGCTCCCTGGAGGATGAACCCTTTGCACTTCGCACATTCTCAGAGTTTTTCCTCTGGTTCGTCCTTCAGGACACAACAGGGATTTCTCTTAACCCAAGAGACATACGTGACATTTACAGAGCATCTGAAGGCTCCCTCGAGGAAAAACTGTTTGATATTAACGACCCAGTAACCTTTTGTGGTTCCACCACCCACAGCATGAGCGTGACATTCTTCACCTCACTTACCGTTCGAGACTTTAAAGCCCCGCTGGAGACCTCAGTCTTATTTTATCACATATCACTTGTTGTGTTCTTCTTCTCGCTCCCCTCAGCTCGTCACTTTCTACCTGTCGATCAGACACCAACCATGTGAATCCCTCTGAGGACAAACCCATTCCTTGGTTCTGACTTTTCCCGCTGCAGTGCTGAGTTTTCTCCAGAGAGTTTAATTAAAATGGCCCTGACACACTCGGTACAGCAACATGGCGCTCAGCCACACAGCACAACACGCAGTGAAGCGTACACATTCTGGACGCACCCACATTCAGTCACATAGGTCTGAACGTCCTTGACTTCATAGGATTCAGGTCTGGAATACCAATTGGCCGCTGCGCCTCCGTATGTGTGTGTCGTCGTATCACCTGTGGAGATTAAATGTCCTCGCAAGGACACGACGACGAGGACAGATATCAGAAGTAAGGTTGTGTGGCCGTAGCTACCAAATAAAATACATGTTCAGAATTGATTTTGTGTTTTAAAAGCTGGGTTTAGTGCGACGATTATATGAGGATTAAGGATCAGAACTTCTTATACAAGATAAGGGTGATGTTCGTTGGCAGCGCGACTCATCAGGCAGGTTTAACGAAGCAGTTTAACCGTTTAGACTTTTTGTAGGTATGTGAATTTTGTGAAGGAAATAACCAGAAACAAGAGGTTTTCTTTCAGATGTCAAAAGATCTAATGAAGCGACAAAGTTTGCGTGGATGAATCAGTCAGTCAGCTGTTTGTTTTCCACTTCTAACCAACAGTCAGTGACGGTTTATCGCTTTCAAATGTTTTTAATGTATTTTTTTATGTAGCAATTGATTTTTTTTAAGGTCTGCGTAAGAAAATATCAGGTTTTAGCTTAAAATACTTGATTTTGTCACCGCAAAGTCTCGTTAAGACATCCGGTGGTTTCATGCTTCCAGTCTTGAACCGGTTGAACTGCTCTCTGTGGCATCGGCGCCCGTCACTTCTACCTACCGTCATCCTGCCCACCAGGTGACATGAAAGTCACATGTAATATTTAAGTGAGGCAGTAGAAATGCCAGCGTGAGACAACAACTCACGTATATAGCATCAGTACGAGGCAGCACTCCCATCAAACTGTTTATTCCTGCCACACGGACGCCCTTATCAACGTGAATTCAGGCAAAATCACGGTAAAACTGCACAGGTGTGTTAATTACAGGTTATCCAAACAAAACTGCACAATGGATGTAAGCCAACAGGGGGAGCTGTATCCTTCAGAAGGAGAGCAAAGGACCACACAGGGTCAAATCAAATAAAAAGACTCAACAGAATGGCACCTAACTGATTCACAGACACAACACAGCACATTTTGTACTGTCACAACAATTTTGAATGATTTTGTGACAAAATGAATTTCTGTTCCTTCGTTAACAAAGTGGTTATGACTGTGAACGCGATGCTGACGGTCACAGCGCTTAACGGAGAAGTTGTTTTAACAATGTTGTGCCAAAACCCACCAAACTTCAACCTTTAAAGAAGTGTAAATTCCAAAAAATGATTCGTAAGAGTTTTCAAGACATTTAAAAATACGATGTCATCCATCTGATTGTGACGTCAGATTCACAATATGTCAAACACTCATTTGCTTTCAGTTTACACCCAATATAACTACAAAAATCACTTACAGTACATATATATAATATTAAATATTTAAGATATGTTTGCATTCTAGCATTTCAGAGGCTCCATATATTTGTATAAATGTTCCCGAAAACCGTCTTAACTTTCCAAAACTAGTGCCACAATGCTCTTATAATTATTTTTTCATTATAAGAGTTTCATTTGAACTAAAAGCCCAATCCCTGAGCTCAGGATGTGGTCGGCAGAGGAAACATTCAGCAGAGATGAAATTCAGCTTCTTTTATTTAGCTTCAACGATGTTCATTCATTACAGCGAGAGTGAGTTTCTCATCAGCTCCCTGGAGAATCTCGGAGATGCTCGACAAGACGTACGAGGCTCTGTGAAGCGTTGCGTTACATTTATTCATGATTTTAAGTGTGTTTTTGTAGAAACTGATACAGGAAGAAGATCCAGAACCAGTGGTGTGCACAAGGGGGGGGGGGATGAGCGGTCGCTAAAGTGCCCTCCTGGGAGCCAAAACGCGTGCTAAAAGGCCCTCTTGGGATCCAAAACGCACGCTAAAGTGCCCTCTTTGATTGGCAAAACACACTTAACTGCCCCCTTGGCTGGTTAAAACATGATAAACTGCACTCTTGGGTTGCAAAAACACATGCTAAAGTGCCTTCTTAGGAGCCGAAACGCACGCTAAAGTGCCCTCTTTGGTTGCAAAAACGCGCGCTAACGTGCCCTCTTGGGAGCCAAAACGCGCACTTAAGTGCCCTTATTTTCGCCCCTGCAAAAAAAGTCTGTGCACGCCACTGTCCAGAACTGATCACAGTTACAGTAAGTACTGATGACGGAGGCTCCTGGTGTTCACGGTGGGTCAGTCTGCATTTTGTGTGCCTTTCATGTTGTTGGCAGTTTGTCAATGCATGTCAGTTTATCAGTGTTTGTGCATTCATGCAGGCATGTACTGTCCCCCAGCGAGTGTGTGTGTGTGTTTGTGTGTGTGTCGCCAGGTGCGTGTAAGCGAATGCATCCGCCTCCGTGAGGAAGAT
This sequence comes from Sparus aurata, assembly GCF_900880675.1. Lineage (NCBI taxonomy): Eukaryota > Metazoa > Chordata > Actinopteri > Spariformes > Sparidae > Sparus > Sparus aurata. Next base: position 3,275,684 of record NC_044193.1, read on the forward strand.
AAAGTAGCGTCCGGCCCGCCTGCATTCACCGGGAACAAAAGGAGAATTTCCCATCCCGCTGCACACCATCTCCCGTCTTTTCTTATCGTGTTTACTCTTTAAAAAAGGAGAGGAAATTAATTCTGGACACATCGGCTGATAAACACAGACGTCTAATTACAGAGTGAAAAACACAGATTTCTTTTTGTTGTTGTGGTCGGATACACAGGACTCTGAGATGAAAGGGAGAAAAAAATCACCTTTCTGTTGACTGTGGACTGTATTCTGTTTAAAGAGCCCAAATCAAACGGAGCAGGTAGATAGATAACCCATCGTGCTTAAACTGAAGAGACTTCGTCATACACAGATATTCTGATATACTTTGTATTGGCAAAACAAACGTTTGTTTTGGAGGTGGCAGGGAAAAGCACACGATAAATGTCAGTGAGGGCCTTCAACAAAGAGTCGAATCTTTATTCTTTAGCGTTTATACCAAATTTCACAACAATCCGTGATGACATTTAGGATTTTTGCTGCGTGTTTCCAGCTGCTGTAAAGGTCCAACTTGTAAGACAGTTGATTTTAGAGTCTCAGTCCCGATCTGTCAGGAGGAAGACTCAGAAATCAACTACCTATCTTTTCTTAGAATAGGATGTTAGCAGAATCACCCGGACTGAAGAATTAATTAAGTGAGGAGTCTTAGGGCGTTTTCACACCTGCCTTGTTTAGTTCGGTTGAATCGAACCCTGGAGCGTTTACCCCCTCGGTGCAGTTCGTTTGGGAAGGTGTGAACACATCAATCGCACTCGGGTGCGGACCAAAACCGGACTGAGACCTTGTTGAAGAGGTGGTGTCGGTCCGGTTCCAAACAAACTCTGGTACGGTTCGTTTGTGGTGAGAACATGATCCAACCTCGATCCGACCCAACTGCAGGAAGCATCAGTGCTTAACCCCAAATTTCCACTGGATACGTGTCTGCTGCATTACGCCTCGATCCGACTTTGCTCCGCCGTCCGCGGTCCGGTAACCCCCATTGGTTGCGTTTTGAGTCCGCCACTGCGCAGCACTGTAGACAGCTGGTGTCGCGAGGCCGAGGAGTTCCTGCGATAGTCACATGATCACTCGCGACCGCAGTTATAAGTATGTGTCATAAAAAACAACAGCAGGAAGTGTTCCCGACCGAAGGATTAGTAGAAGAGCTTGTGTTTGTCTCTTTTTTGAGATTTGTGTGCTGGTTGTCAACACGGAGTGTTTTATTTTGAAAAGTAACCGGATGTGATACTGTTGTTGTTTCAGTTCTTGACTTCCTGTCTGCTCGGTGCTAAATTCAGCTGAATTGCTGCATCGTTTTCGAAATTCAGACCAATTACAGAGCAGTTTGGTCCGCTTGTAAATGCTGCTGTGTGAACACAAACCAAACTCGAGGCAACATGCAACATCGTAACAAGTTGGTCCCTGATTCGGACCAGAGCAAACAAACTATAGGTGTGAAAACGCCCTTAATCCATCTACCAAAAACAGCAGCGCCATTGTCGTTGGGTCTGTTTTGTACTTGAACCATTCATGTTGGAGGAGCTGAAGCTGTTGTCAGCCTGTTGGTGATGCTAACACAGAAGTTCATGTGTTAACGCGGCTGCATCCTCTCATCCACCGACACATCAGAGCTTGAATCATAGGCTCATAATTTCCTTTTGCAATACAGCGAGCTAGCTAACCAGAGTCGACTGAAGACAGGATAGAAAATAGCCGTGAGATTCAGAATTGAAAAGTAAGATACGGTTAAAGTGAAGACATTTTTCTGCAGCGAGGCCTCCGGACTGTCGCTGTGGAGCATCTCTCTCCAGACTGTGTTGGATCTGTTAATAATAACAACTTGAACTGAAAATTGCAGAGACGGAGTGGGTGTCATCTTCTGCTGTTAGGTGCAATAAAATGTGTCTGTGATAACGTGTGTGGGCTCGCAGCACTTTTTGTGATAATTGCAGGTCTAATTGCTTCAGAGTGTGTGAGTGTGTGTGTGTGTGTCTTGTGTTTGAGATGAGGGAGGAAGGTTGTCTGTGATGCACAACGACTGTGAGCTGCTGCAGGATGAACAGCTGGGTGCGTTGACTTCCCCCCCTGAGTCCTGTCGCCGCGGTGAGGTTACCAGGCAACCAGCGGAGATGCTGCACAGATGTGCCGGTGCGATTGATAATCCACTCTCTCATGGAAGCCCACAAATTAACATCTGTGGATCTAAACAACAGTGTAGTAAGCCTAAGAGTCGCATATTTAATTTTCATTTCCCAATGAATGAAAACACAATAATTAATACATGTTTATAAGGCTTGTTCCATCCCTGCACTGTGTCGGCGTTAATTGGTCAGTATTTCCTGTATGTAAAGAACAAACCTTGACCCCAACAAGCCAAATCAGATCACATTTATTATCTTAACCCCAAACTGTCAAACTGAAGGTCAGCTGATGAGAACAGGATGGCCGTCACCTCAAGAGTTTAAGGGTCACGTTCCCTGTAATCATCTCTCAGAAGGTCGTTTGTCTTTATTGAATTGATTCGTCCTGACGGGACTTATTTTCCTGACAGTGACCGCCGTTCTATACATTATCCCGCTTATTACACAGTTACTTTCCAACATGAATGAAAACTTGACACAATGTGTCTTTTTACAATTTATTTGTTACCGTTCATAGTGTTTTTCAGCAGATAAATATAGTTTGCCAAACCGACGCTGTTTCACTTCTCCCTCTTCACTGCTTTCCTCTCTTTTTCTTTTCTTGACTGGTGACGTGAAATCACCATATTTTCCAAAAATATTAAAGTTAATGTGAAACTCATCCATACTAGTGGCCTAGGAGTACGTTTTTTCCAATATGAAGTAGACTACAGATCAGCTGACGTCGCTTAGCGACCGAAGACGCTGCGGTGAAAAGTGACCGGACTAATAATAGTAATCATCTCTCAGAAGGTCAATTGTCTTTATTGAATTGTGACTTTAAGACATCCCTATGAATATATATTTGTTTTATGTATAGTCCCCCCAGGAATCTGCAGAGAAAAAGTTTAAATTCTGCAGAGAGCAATTCTTGATTCCGCGGCTTGAAAGTTAAAATCTGCAAACATTAAAAAAAACATACATTTTTAATGTAATAATGAATTAAGTATTCTCTTATGAAATGAATTGCAATACCAGAACACTGTAAAACACTGTGGAACCTACTATTACTGGTTTTAAAACAATCAACATCAACATTTTCTTTGTCCCTGTTGGGCAGATTTATTGCAACATAAAAAGTGCAAAACTTTTCACCAAACTATGGGTGAAGGTTTAGGAACAGGAAGTGCCTTCTGCATACTGCAGATAGTAAATGTAAACATTCAGTTACAGCAATGAAATGCTGAGATAAAATGTGCAATCAAGTCGGCCGGGATGAAAACTACATGCGATCATGGAATCACGGATTCCTGGGGGGACTATATATAGTCCTAAATATTCTCTCTCTTTTCTACGTGATATATTTCCATTGCCAAGTTTGCACATCAGACACACAATCCAGTGTATGAATACTCATATTCTCAGGATGTAAATGTGGACACCTGGTGAACAGATAGGAGAAACAACAGATCAATAGCCTGCAGGTTGTTGTTCTCTACACTCTCTGGAGGGTATAGAGCAGCAGCTGCTTCATACATCAACAAGTTTGATTCTTCGGAGTTGGAGCGCTTCCATTTGGATCCACTGCAATAACTCTAACAACAGGAACTTTATGACTTTCCTCTGAATGAAGCCGCGCTCTGATGATTCATCCTGCGCTCTGCTTCAAGGTGGAACACATTATACAGTTTAGATGAATTCGTTTGGGCAAAGCTGAATCCATTTACTCTCGTCTTCATTCGGCATGTTTTTTTTTTCCTTCCCCCTGTTAATAGCTGGTCCTTTTGATGCAATGTCAGCTTTTAGAGAACCGAATTTGAAGCTAGGTTTGTTTCCTGAGGTGTACACACATCACGGAAACACCTGCCTGCTTGTTAGAAACACGATGGCTGATGAGAGACGAGGCGTACATCCATCGCATGCGCATGAATCATCCCCCAACGCAGCATCTCATCAAGCCGTCTTTCATAACCTCTTTATGAGTTCACTTGTGTTTGATGGCTCCCTGCCGGTATCGTACATTATATTAAACACTGCGGAGATACAAATCATCCTTCAGATTTTCTTCCTGTTCCTTCCTGTGAGCTATAATATGCAGGATGAATGCGTCGAAATGTAGACCTTCGTTATACGTTCAGTTGAGTTGTGTGCTTATGTTATACTGAGTGTTTCCAACAGTGTTCAAATGTGAAATATACGTCTTTACTCAAGCTAACGCTGTGTTTTAAATTGGTTTCCTGTCGCTATAACTTCCAGGAGAGAATGAGTAAGGAAGAGTGAGACTTAAAGGAACGTAGAGAAAACTTTAAAGGGTCGTCCACATGGACATCCACAACGCACTTTTTTGAAACCTGGTCTCAACGCCGCCCTTGTGTTCTTGTTTGAACAGCGAATCCTCATACTTTGCGTATCGATGACGCCATCGCCCCACCCTCGACCTCTAGCCTTCGACCTCTGAACCCCGGGACGTCTCATAACAACAACAACAATGGCGGACTACATTCTTGTGTTCGTGCTGCAGAAGATATTGACCCTTACTCGCCTTGTAGTCGAGTGTGAGTCGCAGCAAGAGTCCGACCTCATTATCAGTCCACACAAACGATTCTGGTTTCCTTGCGAGAGCCATTTTCATCTCTGTTTGGATGCAAATATTCTTGAAACGATGCCAAAGAGGACGGAGGAAAAAAAGATTGTTTTGGTACGTGTGGACACGGTCTACAACAACACCTCATCTGTGAATGTTTACGCTTGACTGCTGGATCGTTAAACTGTTTTTGAGTTTATCTGCGTCACTCACTTGAGTGATTATATGCCGAAAAACTGCCAGATTACTTTACTGTAGCCATTAGGTAGCAAACGACAAGGTCCAAGGATGTGTGTTTGAATTCAGGTCAACTCTGACTGAACTCAGCACTCAGCAGAGACGCTGGTTCTCTCTCTTCTTCTTCCTCTCGCCTCTGTGTAACGTTACGTACATTTACCCTCCGGCTCCAGTCAGCAGTCAACATTATAAACACAAACATCGGACAATGGAGGTCACCTCCCCGGATCACTGCTGCAGTCAGGCTGATAAACAGGAGTGAGGATAAATCCACTACTTAATCCCCAAAGTTTAAAGTCATCTCTGAGCTCTCCTCCCGTCGGTAAATGGCATCAGGCTGAAGGTGTTTATTCCTCCAGACGGTCCGGATCTGCAGCTCTGCAAAACTCTGCAAAGGTCCTTTGTTTTGTTTCGATAGAGAGAAATTAAATATACATATTAAGTTTGAGATTCTGCAGGATCAAGCAGTGCTAAAGTGAGTTTTCACATGCAGGTTTCAGGTGAGTATCAGGGTTTACAGAAGCCTGGTGACCATGAGAGGTTCTATTAGAGCCAGCAGGACAGGACGTGACTATTAATGAGGCTTAGTTACACTCCATCCGTCACTGACTTCTAATGTGTTTCCATGGTGCAGCCGACACGATCATTTGAATGCATCACAGGCAGCCGTGCAAGAGAAATCTAACAACCTGCGGAATAATATTTAGTTTTAAATCAAGGTTAATTGCCTCAAATAAATTTTTTAAAAAGTAATGTCTTTTCTTTCCAGCCAGATCTTGAAGACGGCCCGAGGGTCAAAATGTTGATTTAAAAAAGAAAAATGGAAAACAAACCGGAGTGCTAAATACTTTCTTCTGCCTTCATCCATCATCAATGAAACAAACGTCCTTGGTAACAAACTGATCTTTAAAATGTCACATTTAACTACTTTATTAGGTTTTTTTTTGTAAGAAACAATAAGTTGTGGGTGTGTGGAGAACATCAGGTCCAGACTATGTGGCAACATTCAGGTGTGGGCACTAAAAAAGCTGCTGTTTTTCCGAAGCGTGACCTGTTATTGAGCTTGTGTGCGGACGCTAATGTGTTTGCATCATTGAAGTGTATGTGCAGGGCAGCTGACCAAACAGGTCGGCGTAACCCCTCTGCACCACGGGTTACCAAGGACGTGGCGGGCAGCGAGGTCTCCGCTGTTTGCTTGACGACTGCTACCGGCTTTGCATTCATCCGTGAAAGCTGATTACAAACAGTGACCAGGCAAACGGACCCAGATGAAGAACTCCAGATCATTTCAGGCTTTTAAAGAGAAGCCAGCTGGTCCGTCTCTGATGAAATACAGTGTCACATTAATTGACCCAATATGTTTTCCATCTTCATCTGTCCTCTGACTCACATCCATCCAGGTTATAGTACATAAAAACAAAGCCATGTCCCTTGGTTTTGATTTTTTCCTGCTGATTTACATTTTTGTTTTTATTGTTTTACACTTCTGTAGTCGTACAGCTCTCGTTTACTTTTATTACTTCTGGTTTCACAAGAGCTCTGTGGTGCTGCCAGGAGGAAGAGAAGAAGGAAGGAAGGAAAGAAGGAAGGAAGCAAGGAAGACTTTGGAAGCAAAGGAAGGATGGATGGAAGAACAAGATGAGAAGGAAGGAAGTAAGGAAAGAAGGAAGACAGAATGGATGAGAAGGGAGGAAGGAAAGAAGGAATGCTGATGAAGAAAAAAGAAAAAAAGGAAGGAAGAGGTTGGAAGGAAGGGAAGGATGGATGGAAGAACAAGATGAGAAGGAAGGAAGTAAGGAAAGAAGGAAGACGGAATGGATGAGAAGGGAGGAAGGAAAGAAGGAATGCTGATGAAGAAAAAAGAAAAAAGGAAGGAAGAGGTTGGTTGGAAGGAAGGGAAGGATGGATGGATGAACAAGATGAGAAGGAAGGAAGAAAAGAAAGAAGGAAGCAAGGGCGAGATCTGAAGGAAGGGAAGGATGAATTGTAGAAGAAAATGGAAGGAATGAAGACAAAAATATGAGAAAGAAGGAATGGTGATGATGGAAGGAAAAAAGGTTGAAAGAAGGAAGGAAATAAGTAAGGAAGTAAGAAAGAGGTTGTAAGAAAATAGAGGATGGTTGGATGAACAAGATGAGAAGAAAGGAAGTAAGGATGAATGGAAGAAAAAGGGTTTGAAAGAAGGAAGGAAAGAAGGAAGGAAGCAAGGAACAGGTTGGAAGGAAGGGAAGGATGGATGGATGAACAAGATGAGAAGGAAGGAAGAAAAGAAAGAAGGAAGCAAGGGCGAGATCTGAAGGAAGGGAAGGATGGATGGTAGAACAAAATGGAAGGATGGAGGGGAGGAAGACAAAAAATATAAGAACGAAGGAAGTAGGGATGAATGGAAGTAAAAAAGGTTTGAAAGAAGGAAGGAAAGAAGGAAGGAAGCAAGGAAGAGGTTGGAAGGAAGGGAAGGATGGATGGATGAACAAGATGAGAAGGAAGGAAGAAAGTAAAGAAGGAAGCAAGGCTGAGATCTGAAGGAAGGGTAGGATGGATGGAAGAACAAAATGGAAGGAAGGAAGACAGAAAATATGAGAAGGAAGGAAGTAAGGATGAATGGAAGAAAAAAGGTTTGAAAGAAGGAACGAAAGAAGTGAGGAAAGAAAGGAGGAAGTGAGGGAGAGATCTGAAGAAAGGGAAGGATGAATGGTAGAACAAAATGGAAAGAATGAAGAGAAAAATATGAGATGGAGGAAGGAATGAAGGAATAATGATGAAGAAAAAAGAAGACTAGGTTGAAAGAAGGAAGGAAAGAGGTTGAAAGGAAGGGAAGGATGGTTGGATGAACAAGATGAGAAGGAAGGAAGTAAGGATGAATGGAAGAAAAAGGGTTTGAAAGAAGGAAGGAAGCAAGGAATAGGTTGGAAGGAAGGGAAGGATGGATGGAAGAACAAGATAAGAAGGAAGGAAGTAAGGAAAGAAGGAAGACAGAATGGATGAGAAGGGAGGAAGGAAAGAAGGAATGCTGATGAAGAAAAAAGAAAAAAGGAAGGAAGAGGTTGGAAGGAAGGGAAGGATGGATGGATGAACAAAATGAGAAGGAAGGAAGAAAAGAAAGAAGGAAGCAAGGGCAAGATCTGAAGGAAGGGAAGGATGGATGGTAGAACAAAATGGAAGGATGGAAGGAAGGAAGACAAAAAATATGAGAACGAAGGAAGTAGGGATGAATGGAAGTAAAAAAGGTTTGAAAGAAGGAAGGAAAGAGGGAAGGAAGCAAGGAAGAGATCTGAAGGAAGGGAAGGATGAATTGTAGAACAAAATGGAAGGAATGAAGACAAAAATATGAGAAGGAAGGAAGGAAAGAAGGAATGATGAAGAAAAAAGAAGACTAGATTGAATGATGACAGGAAGAAGTAAAGAAGATGTTGGAAGAAGGGGAAGGATGGATGGAAGAACAAGATGAGAAGGAAGGAAAGAAGGGATGATGATGGAAGGAAAAAATGTTGAATGATGAAAGGATAGAAAGAAGGAAGGAAATAAGTAGGGAAGTAAGAAA